>NW_015374287.1:0-257 GCF_001272555.1 Dufourea novaeangliae | reverse complement strand
GGCTACAGTAATACAGACTTAACTAATTTTACTAATTCAGCTGTTCTGCACTATTGGGTCGATACATTAAGTCCTGAAGGACAATTTGAGACTAATAACGTTCATTTTAAGTGGTTAATTACTGAGATATTAGCATTTTTCCATCACTAGAAATTTTCACTCACCTGTCGATATTATTTGGCTAGCAGTTTCACCGATTCGCCACGGATGGCGCCACCGGTCAAACAAATAGTGGTATTCCGCGATTAAATGCGATT
>NW_015374286.1:33166-81575 GCF_001272555.1 Dufourea novaeangliae | reverse complement strand
TCTCTCTCGTGTATCGCGTATACATACATGGTTCCCGTTGATTGCGAGAGCGCACGGACACAGAACACGGGCCACGGAGTCTCCCCCCTTAATTCTCTACGATTTCATGCCAGTCTGAACGAAACAAAATTGTTGCTTTTGAGATGTTACCTTATGAGTACGTAATGAGAAATTATGTCAATTCTTCTAACGAAATTGATACACAAAGAGGATTTCAATTATTCACAAGTACTGTTCTTGGAATTATTTTGGGACTTCAATTTTAGTATCGAAGATTAAAGTTACTACAACTCACACTTTCGATCACATACTTTTGAAACGACAATGTAGTATAAAATTCTGCATGCATTTCGATTTAAGCATTTTTATCATCCTTACTTTTATCATTCTCTTCTGATAAATTTTTCTTATCTTTCAAATGATATTTCCATTTTGGTATATAATTTGGTCAAATAAATGTGATAGCCTTCCGTAAACAAATTTGAGAATTTCTGTGTATTTACACTGATTTTACACACCATGTACACATTGCATACGTACACAGAACAGTTAACGATACAATGTTTACGAATGGAGCATGATACAATAAATGTAGTACTTGCTAAGAAGATATTTGAAATCCCATTGGACCGTCTGTTTATTTATTACTGGTTATTCGTATTTGTAGAAGACAATACATATTTCCTGACGTTGCCTATTTTTTATCAGTCTTAGTGTACCCCATCAATTAACGTTACAGTAAGTGATCAAATTATTATGAACGCTTCGAAATTATCACTCATTTGAATTTTATTCAAGAATGGAATTGAAAATACACTTGTAATGATTCCTTCTTTATTACAAACTATATTATTATGTTTTTAACGACATATGGCAATGGTTTTGCATCTTCTATAATTTTTCAAATTATATGTATGTCAATATTTCGTCACACCACACTTCGCATCTATATTTGGTTGATTTCGTTTCAGCATATTTTTTTTTTGGCGCAATATAATTGAACAGTGTTAGAATCAATAACAATCAAGGTAGACATAGATCATTGGAAACCAACACATAAATCGGCAGTAGCAAGTCACACTAATGAATTATAAACGGTAGCACAATTTGGTAGCTTGTTACAAGTATACATATTGCTGTGTATTGATTAAACAAAATAGTGTTGCGAACATACCAAAATGTAGTTAACTCATAGGTACATATACCTATACGTTAAGAAAAAAAGAAAGGGTATACTTGAAGTCATAAATATTAAAGAAAACATAAAACATGTCATTTGTCCATCTGTTCATAATAATTTGATTATCCACTGTAGATCATTACAGATGAACACATACCAACTTTTATAATCCTCCGTACTAACAGAAGCAAGTAGTAGTAGACCGACACAGGAGATAAAAAGAAACCACATGGATGTATACCAAACATTTTTCCAAATTCGAATATTTAAAAAATGAAGCTAGTGGAATACACTATATAGGGTATAATTTAAATTCTTGAAAGATAAAACATCCTTGTGACCAATAAACGCGTATAGATAGACATTTATTTATTAGAGGAGTAAGTTTTTTAATGTGAATTTTATGACGGATATCAATAAATAAGTAATTTATATAATATCAATAACAATATATTCCAATAATAAATACAATAGACCAAGGAATACAATACCAAATAACAACAACTTGTAACACATTTTTTCGAACGTAGACACGAAAATGTCCAACACTCACATAAATAATTATAAATACGTACAAATACCTTCAAACATTTTTCCCATTGTTATTATATTTCTACCAGAAGTAATATTTAGAAAATTCGCACAATATGTATTTTTTCTTGAATTTTCTCATTTTGCAATGAAGAAATATCATTTTCAATAAAATAAATAAATACATTCATTAATTATTTATTCATAGACATATAAAATAAGAAAACTGCAGTCTTTTACGTTCTTTATTTCTTATGTAAAAAGAGTGTTAAACTTATTGTTATTTACGCCCCCAGAAACTTGAATGGTACCTACAAGCTTTCCAGAAATTCTGCCGCTTCTGCGGTGTAGTTTGAATATGTGTCGTTGAATGCTCCGCGTAACAGTAAATTCACTTCGCAGGTATTGCTAACGGGATGTCGATGTGTGGAACTTGACTGCTGGGACGGCGATGATGGGTCTCCAGTTATTTACCATGGGCACACCTTCACTACTAAGATTCCATTTCGCTCAGTCGTCGAAGCAATTGACAGAAGTGCTTTCATCAGCTCCCCATATCCTGTGATTCTCTCCATCGAGAATCATTGTTCCCAGAGTCAACAAGCACGGATGGCCCAAATCTTTCAGGTGCGTAATCGTTATGTATACAGATTGGGTGTTACGCTGATTTTGTTTTCTTATAAAAGTGCGTTATTTTGAAGCCGGCTTCAAATCACCTTGGTGATAACAATAAATTGCTTTCACTAGTAATTTAACATAAAACATAAGTAGATCAGTGTGCATGAAAATTGCAATATCGAGAAGAACTAAAATGAATTGAACAGTCTTTTGTAATATAGTACGTAGGCGATGAAACGTTATGATCAATATTACAAAACAAGCCAAATTATGTGCGTTGCTTAACACTTTGACTGCCACGTCACTTAAATATGGGTGACACGGACATTACAAAGAAGCTGGATTAAAACTTAATATCGTAGTATTATGTAAAACAAGACCAACAACCTGAATTACCTGAACACATATCATTTTCGACGATTTATTATTTAAGAAACGAAATAAAGTATGTCTGGCTACGTACGGCTTTTTTCACTGTGGCAGTCAACGTGTCAACAGATATTATCGAGATGTCCCTAGTAGCAATTATTGTTGGCATTTTGTTGGCCCTTCGTTGGAGTATTGGTTGGCCAACGGTTAGAATGGTCACGCTTTTTTGCAAGTGGGACAACGATCATGCCCAACGTTGGGCCAACGATCATACCCAACGTTTGGCCAACGATTATACCCATCGCTGGGCCTACGTCACTATAATACAAGGGGCCAACTGTGGATTTCTTTCTGTAGGGCCAATTGTTGAGTATCTACAATAAACCAAGTATATGGAGACAGTTGGCTATACTACTCTTTCATAAAAACCTTTAAAAATATTTGAAGGAATATAACACTCGAAATAATATTTATAATAATTATATACATGTATAAATTGTATATGTATATTAAACAGATAACTAAGTGTTTTACCAGCAAAGTTACCTTTACAATTTATACATCTATCTAATTATTAGAAATAATTATTATAAGTTATTTCCAATCTTCTGCCCCTGACTCTATTTTTACAAAATGTCTTTGTTAGGATTATTTCTTTCACATGTTAGTAGTGGACTTGAAATGAAATCCATTTTATACAGGGTGTCCCAAAAATGTCCTCCGACCCGGAAATGGGGCACTCGGGAGGTGAATTGGAACAACTTTTTCCTTAGCAACAATGTAAACTGAGGCTTCGTTACCGAGATATTAACGAAAAACCGCGACCAATCAGAGCGCGAGTTTGCCAGCCGAGTTCCCGCGCTAGCGATGGCTACGCGCTACGCTTGTACTACGAAGCTCCGAACAAGTATGTCACCATGCATCGCAGGAAACCGCGTATAATAATAGCAAATAAACAAGACGTAACAAATAAAATCATACTTTTGATCATCTGTTGTTTGTTATTTAAAGAAATTAATGAATGAAACGTAAATGTAAGCAAATTATGTGTAACGTAAAAAGACGAATGCACATTTACATTTTTGTAAATTCCTTTTTACGAATTTGTAAATTTCCTTTTCAAACAACATGTGAACGAAAAGGTAATGTAACAGAGAATAAACGAGAAGTGATTGTAGTTCGGTAAAATTAATAAAACAATAGTGACCAATAAACTGAATAGAACTCACCCTTACGGAAATTCACCTGCAGCGTAGAAACCTGCGTCAGTAGGTCAGTGTACCGAGCCTGGGCATCGACGGACGAAATGGTTTATGGCAGGGTAGAGTCCATGCCACAGGTGATCGCAGGTATGCGACACCAGCCGACGTTACGAATAGCAACGTCAAGTGCCGCCGGGTTAATCCATCGAATATGTATTCACTACACTGCACGACCACTAACACTGATCACCCGACACAATCACTTAATGTATTTTTAATCCAACGTATTGTTACTACGTTAGGAAAATTCGTGGCCCCGGAAAGGGCCGATTGTTTTCATTTTTTCAGATGTTTTACGTAACCAAACACTTGCACAGCAACACCCGCATATCCGTTATTGTGTACGTGCCACCATTAAATTCCGTAATACTCCCGTGAACTGAACATCTCTGCCGCCCGATTGCTAACCGACTGACAGAATTTTTCCGAAAGGGCTTCCTCTACCCCCAAGTAGTTTCCCATCGTTACATTGTGAGTTCAGTCCCACCACGACAAGATTTGGGTAAAACGAAACCAGCGGTTCTAGGATCACACGTGCTTTGCAGAAGTGCAAGGAAAGAACCGTCGCGCAGTTTCTCCAAGGCGTCGTAGCCCGTTAATTTATTGCCAGGGTACCTACTGCTTCGAGATAGAAAACAGACATCACGTGCATCGGCTTGAAAATGTCCGAAATGAAGAGGACCACCAACGTATCCCTTGCTTCGAGTTGGAAAGTACAATGTACATTGTCTATCTCGGGGAGCGGGGAAAAAAATTTACCGACACGTGTAAGTTGACGCTGCTTGGCCCTAGCCGACCACCCTTGTAGAGGCCGGAGCGGAGTTTTCGGTTATTTATAGCTTAAATCTTCGGCCTCGGAGCAACCGTGAACTTACAACAGAATTGACAATCGACAATTTTATTACAACTCTGTGAAATTGTATTTCTCATGAGCATATTTCATACGTATTTTTTTTTAGTATTCCGTTAAATATCTCGGAAATTACTAGAAATATAAAAACCACATAATTAGCAATATTGTGTTTGTTTTGATATTGAACGTAGCAATATCATTGAATTCCAGAGTAATCCCTTTCTTTAAACAATCTTTCGCCGACTCCGGACAGTTGGTGCAGGTAAATAAAAAAAAGTACTATTCTAAATACTACAGTATTCGTTAAACTCTTTCCCGTATAATAAGCCTATCGGTAGGGTGATGCGGTTCATATTAACGCAGTAGTAACCTATTGAAGACAGCGGTGCGCCCCGGTTCAGGTAAAAGAACCGGGCGCTCCACTATTACAGTCGACTGTCGGTATCGCTAACGCTCCAGACTATTTCAACGAGATTAAAAGCTGTATCAAAGTGTCAATGATTTACGGAAAAGAGTTCAACGAATACGGTAGTATTTTTTTTGGATTTACCTGCACCGTGCACTGTCAGGAGTCGGCGAAAGATGGTTTAAAGGAAGGGATTATTCTGGAATTCAATGATATAGCTACATTTAATATCAAATCAAACACAATATTGCAAATTGTACGGTTTTTATATTTCTAATCATTTCCGAGATATTTGACGGAATACTAAAAAAAATACGTATGAAATATTTTCATGAGAACTACAATTTCACAGAGTTGTAATAAAATTGTCGATTGTCAATTCCGCTGTGAGTTCACGATTGCTACGAGGCCGAAGATTTTGAGCCATAAATAACCGAAAATTCCGCTCCGGCCTCTACAAGGGTGATCGGTCTGGTCCAAGCAGCGTCAACTTACACGTGTCGAGATAGACAATGTACATTGTACTTTCCAACTGGAAGCAAGGGATACGTTGGTGGTCCTCTTCATTTCGGACATTTTCAAGCCGATGCACGTGATGTCTGTTTTCTATCTCGAAGCAGTAGGTACCCTGGCAATAAATTAACGGGCTACGGCGCCTTGGAGAAACTGCGCGACGGTTCTTTCCTTGCACTTCTGCAAAGCACGTGTGATCCTAGAACCGTTGGTTTCGTTTTACCTAAATCTTGTCGTGGTGGGAGTGAACTCACAATGTAACGATGGGAAACTACTTGGGGGTAGAGGAAGCCCTTTCGGAAAAATTCTGTCAGTCGGTTAGTAATCGGGCGACAGAGATGTTCAGTTCACGGGAGTATTACGGAATTTAATGGTGGTACGTAGACAATAACGGATATCCGGGTGTTGCTGTGCAAGTGTTTGGTTACGTAAAACATCTGAAAAATTGAAACCAATCGGCCCTTTCCGGGGCCACGAATTTTCCTAACGTAGTTACACCACGTTGGATTAAAAATACATTAAGTGATTGTGTCGGGTGATCAGTGTTAGTGGTCATGCAGTGAAGCGAGTACGTATTCTGTGGAATAACCAGGACTCACTTGACGTTACAACCCTTAGCTTCGGCTGGTGAGGTATACCTGCGATCACCTGCGAACTGGGCGATACCCTGCCATAAACCGTTTCGACCGTCGATGACCAGGATCGGTTCAGTGACCTACTGACACAGGTTTGCCAACTGCAGGTGAATTTCCGAAAGGGCGAGTTCTAATCAATTTATTGCTGATTATTATTTTCTTAATTTAACGCAAGCTATGGCTTATTTCCGGCGATAATTCTGCAAGTTTCTGTACCTAACATTTTCTTCGGACTTTTTGAAGAAACTTATTCATTATCAGTAACATTGTTGACGGTTATTAAACTACGAATTTTTATACCAATACCGAATTATGATCACTTCTCGTTTATTCTCTGTTACATTACCTTTTCGTTCACACATTATTTGAAAGGGAAATTTACAAATTCGTAAAAAGGAATTTGCAAAAATGTAAATGTGCATTCGTCTTTTTACGTTACACATAATGTGCCTACATTTACGTTTCATTCATTAATCTCTTTAAATAACAAACGACAGATGATAAAAAGTATGATTTTATTTGTTACGTCTTGTTTATTTTCTATTATTATACGCGGTTTCCTGTGATCCATGGTGACCTCCTTGTTCGGAGCTCCGTAGTACAAGCGTAGCGCGTAGCCACCTCTAGCGCGGGAACTCGGTTGGCAAACTCGCGCTCTGATTGGTCGCGGTTTTTCGTTTATATCTCGGTAACGAAGCCTCAGTTTACATTGTTGCTAAGGAAAAAGTTGATGCAATTCACCCCCCGAGTGCCCCATTTCCGGGTCGGAGGACATTTTTGGGACACCTTGTATATGTATTATAAAAGTATTTTATTTTCAGCTAATTTACATATAACAACAGTTTTCATAAATAGTTACTTAGTTCACTTTGCATAAGGCAACTTGCTCCTGCAATGGGTTTGTTGGTATGAGAGACACACTCAATGGACCTAAAAATAATTATGTATCAGTTGATAAGTTACAGACATATTTACTAAAACGAATCTATAACATAATGTACTGTGTAATCAGAACATTAAGAACGCTATGTATACACATATATATCTACAAATTACCTAAAGTAAAAAAGATACTAGCAAAACAGAAAAACACAATAGTATTTGACAATATGTATTGTGAATATATGTATTGAGTAATCAATATATATGTATATTGACTAATATTTGGTGTAGCGAACTTAATAGGTGGTCTGTTGGATGATTGTATTTCAGGAAAATCTAAAAAATAACACATGAAAATTAATTTTACAACAAGACAAACAACCGAAAACTTTTCTATACATAAGGTATTTCTATACATAATGTTAAATAAATATGAAAAGAACGCAGTTTCTTGTTTAATTCTTTTTTCAAATATAAGTCTGGAGTCCGAAGTTCAAATATATTACAAATCATAAAAGTTAAATAGACCTGTAACAAAGAAAAAAAATAAAAACCACATCGTGGCTCGTTTTCAGCGGAACAAAAGTATTGGCACACCTACGTTTTTTTAATATAATTTATTATATTGTAAGATCTAATATTTGGTATTTAAACCTTTTCTTCTAATACCTTCTTTTAATCGATTAGGCATTGAATTCACTAATTTTTTTGTTATCTCTGATCCTATTTTATGCCATTCTTCTAAAATTGCTTGTTTTAACTGTGTTTTTTTAATCTTCGAGCTAATTCGTTCCAAATATGCTCGATAGGATTTAAATCCAGTGACTGTGGTGGAGTGGGTAACGTATGAGGTGTGCTGAAAACTATCCATTGTCGAACAATATAGGCGGTGTGCTTAGGGTCATGATCTTGTTGGAAGTAATAGTCGTTCCCGAGATATAATTTATTCACGTTTTTTTTAAGATTCTGTTTTAAAATGTTTAAATAAACATATTTATCCATTATAGTATCAATAAACACAAGCTCTCCTAGGCCAGAAGAGCTCATGCACCCCCATACTAGCACACCGCCACCCCCACGTTTGACCGTTTTACTGGTGTTCCTTTCATTTAATTCTGTGTTACATTGCTGCCATACTTTAACTTGCCCATCCGATTGATAAATATTAAATTTGCTTTCATCCGAAAATAAAATTTTGTCCCAAAAGTTTAAATCTTTATTTACGTACATTTTTGAAAATTCTAATGTTTGTATTCTGTTCGTCTTACTAATGAGCGGTTTCTTTCTTGCGATTCTTGAATTATATCCGGCAGCTCTAAGAGTTCTAGGGATAGTTATCGGATGAACTTTTACATTACTTTCATTTTCTAATTGTGCTGCTACTTCTGAAGAGGTAGTAGTAGGATTTTAGCTTTATTGTGTTAATAATTTTTCTCTTCTCTCTAACGGTCAATTTTTGTGGCCGGCCACTTCTATCAGAATTTCTTAAATTTTCCGTGTTAGAAAATCGTTTAACGACACTTCTTATCGTAAAACGACTTCTATTTACTATTTTTGCAATAGCTGAGTAAGACTTTCCTTCTTTTGATAAATTCAATATTATTTTCCTTTCAGAAATTGTTGTCTCCTGCGATTTGCGACCCATTTTTGTGCGTTTTTGTTTTTACAACAATACTGGCAACAATTTATGATAAATAAACATCAAACTGAATCGTGGAACATTCGCGGGCATGACAGTCGTACAACATTCGAAATATTTATTTCAAAATTCCCTAGAAACATGAAATTTGTATGTGTGCCAATACTTTTGTTCCGCTGCAAACGAGCCATGATATGGTTTTTATTTTTTTTCTTTGTTATAGGTCTATTTAACTTTTATGACGTGTAATATATTTGAACTTCGGACTCCAGACCTATATTTGAAAAAAGGATTAAACAAGAAATTGCGTTCTTTTCATATTTATTTAACACTATGTATAGAAATACCTCCTGTGCCAATACTTTTGTTCGCCACTGTATTTTGTGTAACATAACAAAAACATAATTAAGTTAACTGTTTACATACTATGGAAGTACTTCTTTACCAGTTTCGTCAAATATTCTTTTAACACCATACAATGTCCAATTCTCGTCCGGTATTATTCCTCCTTGTAAGGTTTTATACGGTGGTCACACACATTCTTCTTTGAGAGGTGTCAGCCACTCTGCTCATACCACACTGATGTCTCCTCCACCTTCACTACCGTCGTGAATTGAATTAAATTCGACCACTTTGTACATTTTAAAACTATAATAATTACTTAGTCTATATATATATATTCGTATACATAAAAAAGCGCGTTGCAATGCCGACGCGGCATCATGCTCAATGTTGTATTATCGTTGTAAATTTCATTTCAATTAAGCAACTGTAATAATTATAGGACCAACGTTGGCTATTCGTTGGTAAATTGTCACAAGTTTTCGACATAGGCCCTATGTTGGGAATTTGTAGGAAAAAACACTAAACATATCCCAACGAACTCCCAATCGTTGGCCACCGTTGACCAACCATCAGTGCTACTAGGGGTATTATCGAGTCTGCATCACTTAGCCGCAAATAAATGTTTCACCTTTATTATTTTCTTTTCCTGGTGTTTCAATTTTTATACACAGCAGCATGTCGTGTAAGTTTTTCTGTGGTTGTATTTCCTACTATAGAAAAAAAAGATCTTTTGACTGTACAAAATTGACAAAAACGCTAAAAACTTCTTTCGTATACATAAAGAAAGTTTGACATAGTTAGCCCTCTGCAATCCAAAAATTTTGTAGTACCAACAGTGGACAGTGATTTGTATTTCGGGTGCGGCGTTTTTCAAAGACGAAACAGCTGTAAATTTACAAACAACTAAAACGTGCGTTCTAATAAATGAAGCAGTATTATCGATTAAATATATTTTAATGCAGCCAAAATTATGTTGATCTAATTTCAGTCGGTTTTCGGGGAGAAGCTCGTAACGAAATTCCTGTTCGAGACCGATTTCAGTGACGATCCCCAACTGCCGTCGCCATCACAGTTGCGGCACCGAATATTGATCAAAAACAAGAAACTGGTGGTAGATCCTACCGGACCTCTAACGCACATTCCCCTGGGCCATCGTGGAAAAATGCTTATGTCTGATCGTGCATCATCCATGAAGCAGATGCGAACTGACGTAAGCAGTGCTTCCGTCGTTGAATATTTCAGCGAGGACGATGACGACGAGGAAGACGATGACGAGGATGATAATATTGACGGTAACACAATTTATTCATGCACATTTCTTCTATGAATTCTGCGCATATAAAATATCACGCATAAGAATGATATGATTTTGAAATGAAATGGCAACCATGTTTAAAATGTTATAACTGTCACTAGTTGTCATTTATCTTTAGTATAGTCTGACAATTAAATTAAATTCATTTAATTCTATCAACGTATTGCAAGAATAGTCTAGTAAAAGGATAATTTCAAGAAATGCAACTGTTACTTGGCCTCCAAGAAGTTGTAATTTAACTCCTTTAGATTACTTTTTGTGGAGTTATTTGAAATCGATGGTCTACGCAAACAAACCACGAACCCTTGATGATTCATTTGAACAGATTATTCATTTTGATTTAATGTGTTTGAAGTACATTTCGACATTGTGACTATAATATGTTTTTTTAGTGAAAATGTTGAATTGTATGATGAGACATAATAGTAACGACATGCTTATACAGGCTGTTAATAAAAATGTGGGACACTTCCACATTGTGGATTCTCTATGACAAACTAAGATGAAAATTAAGAAAGACAAAGTTACGTTCGACGCTTCGTTTCCGAGTTATTTGTCCTTCAAAAACGGGCGAAGTGCGCGTAAAATACATATGACACGACGGCTTCTTCTACTTGATAGGCGTGCTCTCGAACGGTTCCACGAGTTGGTTTCATTCATTTCATTTTATTTCATTCATTAGTCTCATTAGGTCATTGATCGAGCTCCTGTATCGTCTGGAAATTGGCTATTCAAATAGTATAACCCGTTGCACCAGACGTATTTCGCAATAAGAGTTTAAATAAACTCCATACCTATGCAAAAACCACATTTCGGACTTACGCGGTATGGCATACGAAATTCGTAAATATTATAGCGCAACTCGTGCTCATAGGGTTTTGCAACGAGAAACAAATAAGCTTGAAGTATCCGAAATTTTGTAAAGCTTCAATTTGAGGTTTTCTACGATTATAAAATCGTAGGACTGCTGTTTTCATTCCTACAACATGAACGTTTGCCTGATACAAAAATACGTGTCTAATATTTTTCGGAGGAATATATGAAATCTAAATGGCAAATGTATGTTGATCTTTCCCTCTCTCGCGAGTAAATAGGTTAAGGGTACATTCTCGTATAAAGGCATGAAAAAAAATGCATTCTTCTGGATTTAAAAAAAAGAAAACTATAAGTAACAATTCTTACTTGTATTTATTAGTACACATCTTAAAATAATGAAAAAATTTGTTTGTGGTGTTTTTGTCCACGTAGTCTTAAATAAACCGCAAGGCAGGTGATGCTTTGAAAAACACACGTCGAAGTTGTGTACGTAAAATCTGGAGATACGATTATCTGAAATTAAAAATGCAAAGTTTTCTTTAAATAAGTATGAATGGTTCTGGTATGACCCACGATAAAGGAAAAATATTGAAAATTCGATAATTGGTGCATGTTTGAAAAAATTCTACCGAACTATGGTGTTTTTCTTCGTTAGAAAAGCTAAATAAAAAAGAATTGCGTGGACCAAACCTATTGACTACTAACATTGGTCATACCATAAAGAATGTAATTACGAATCAAACGCACCAAAAACTTTTGAAATCGGTCAAATAGTTTTTCCTAAATCGTGTACACCATTCGAAAAATACGTGTTCCGAGAAAAACGGGTTTAAAGTTTTTTTTAGATTCTTATGCATACGAATGTAAAATTATGGCAATAACATTTAATCAGCGATTCCTACTTCATAAAGTAGTCTTTCGACTTTCTCAATTTGATGCTGTAAGTCCGATTTTTCCTTTCCATTTTTTGTTTAGCGCGAGCTTTTGTAGACGATGCAGTGCTCACGCGCCTTGTTTGCTTGATACGCTCTTCGTTGCGCTTCTCGGCGTAAGAAAGTGCGCAAGGACCAACATTGACTCACATTACAAACTAAATTTTCATTAACATGGAGCATCATTCATTACAAATACAAATTGATGCCCAGGGGCAATTTCTATCGCATTTTTACCATTGAAAATATATTTCGGCGCAAACTGTCACAAACTACAATTGTAACTTTCGTTATTGATTTGAATATTTCACCCTAAACATCATTTCAATAATTCCTCTTCAGTCAAGCTTTCAAATATTAGCCTCATTATTTGTTGGACATCTTCTTCCAGAGCAGGTTGGTGTGCGTATTCTTTGTTTTTTGCTTGGTATTGAAAATACTTACACTAACTGATCCGAACGTCTCTCGAACTGGTGTAACTTATGGCTATAAAATTTTTACTTTTAAGAATTTCCTTTTCAAATTTTTACAGTATACTCTCGCAATGCTATAAAGTCGAAATATGTGAAAACAAAAGAATAGATTTTTTGAAAATTTTACATGAGAATAGAGTAAGAAACAAAGAAAAGTGTTATTCGTTCACAATATACTTAGGTAAAATATACGTTGCTTGATTGTACTTTTTAAAACGTAAAAGAAAGTTTGGTGTCAAAATCACACGGTATTCCCATGCAGTCACCCATCTAAGTACTAATCGCTCCCAACGCTGCTTGAACTTCGATGATCAGACGAGAACCAATTTTTCTTTCAGTTTTCAGTGTTTATTTACTCATCCAACAACGTACAAAAATATATAAACACAATAACGAGTTTACAAATATTACTCTTGTAATATGTGTGCAGTATTTTGTAGTGCCTACCTCTTAGAAGTTTACCTACACTTATAAATTAACTATTGCTCTCCTTAATATTACATATGATATAATATTTTTCTTAAGAACTAATACATATATGGTTCTAAACTTTAATTCAACAGGTACGATATTCTCAGTAATTAATTATGATTAATATGTAGGAGTAGCTAACCCAAAAAATTTACGTGCAGACGAGAACCGGTATATTTGAGCGCAGTATGAACGTTGACAAAAAGTATTGCTTTAAAAATTGATACAAATGGTACAAGAAAAATTAATAGAATAATAAAACACAAATTTTAAAACCGACTGCTTGTAACATTTTATACGTAAGATGTCCATGAGAAATCTCTTTCTACCATCACATTTATTCCCTTGACCAATGCAACTTTCGTTCCGTTATTCTACCTCATTTTCAAATCTGTCAGGTATATTTATGTGACCTATGTCCAATGATCGACCCTATATTTTTGTTAGACTTCTTTACGTTACGCCATTCTTACAAATATCCAAAACCCATTTAAAAATTGATTAAGATTACACTGTTCAACAAATTTGAAATTTTTTTCGTTTTTGTAACCTCTAATAAGCGTCTCTGATAGATCTTCATGAGCTGAATATGAATCTGCAAACCGTTTATTTCCAGCACGTCCAGTTTTTGAAAAAATTAATTTAAAAAAAAGTGCAACTTTTCAACTTTGGAACTGTGTTGTGCTTTTACAATAATAGTTATGCAATTTCCTTTGACACGAAATAATTCTCTGGACTCTTCCGAACAAAATGATATAAATTATTCTTATATTATAGACATCTAAATATTTGTTTAAATAATGTTTAAAGTGAAAAGTACACTGAAAGCGCACCACTTTTGGCTGATATTCTTTAATTTATTTCAAAAACTAAAGGTCTAGGAGAAAATCTAACCATAGCAAGCGATAGAAAAGACCTTTATGATAAGGAAGGTCTCAAGGAAAGTTACAAAATCTGTTTTGTTTTAAATAGGGAAGCGGAATAGTTCAGCAAAACACACGGCGGCGACAGTGGTACTCAATGACAGCGGTCGCCGTGCCTGTCGCTCAGCGTAAAGGCAGGTCCACACTTGTGCAATGCGCGTTGCAGAACACACTTGAAAGGGTCGATTTTAATGGCTCGACACGCAGCTAACGACTTCGTGCAACGTTAACCCTTTCGCTACGGCAATGCGCTCCGTCGGAGTGACACGCGGTTGTTTAGACAGAATCACCCTGTATATACTTTATTTACGAAAATATTATAAATTATTATAAATATTGCTACTTACGTCCATTGTATTAAGTCGACGTCGAGGCATGTCCCGATCTGACAAGAATTTCAAATAATTGTAGAAAAACCAAGTACTTTTAAAAACGTAACTAAACGGTGGACGGGGCTTTCCTTTTTTTCGTACATTTACCTTCAAAACGAAGCTTCAGGTAACTGGGTAATTTAAGTACCGAAGAAACAGTAAGTAGAGGCGATGACTGCTTGCGCCTTTTCTTGCCGATTCTCTACCTGACTATTTCATCAGTAATACAATTGACCAACAACTGAAGTTATGTGTTAACAAGTAAATGCATAAAAATGTGCATTCGAATAAAGTTATGTACACGTAGGTATAGTAACAATGTCATAAAGCAAGTATATCTCTCAACATTTTCTCAATAATATGATTACATTATATAATAATGAAAACCTTTATGTATAAATATATATTATATTTATACTACTTTTATAATACATATTCAGGGAAACAAGAAACATATTCTTACTATTTGGTACACGAACATTCTATATAGGTGTTATTCATCCATTCAGCGGTTTATTTTTCACTACGGATGGTTTAATTCAAGAAAAATAGAAAAGCTCCTTCCAATTTCGTGGACGATGCGCGCCGAACGTTCTGATGCACCCGATATCTGTGTTTCCCCGTCTGCACGAAAATTTGCGTGAATCGACTCTTCTTGAAGGTCTTGAGTGGAAATTCTATACATGTTGCTTAAGTGTGGACGGGATTTTGGCCGCGCGCTGTGTTGCGCGCGTTCGTGCTCGCTGTTGCACATATCCGGACCTGCCTTTAGCTGCGCGTCGAGCCATTAAAATCGACCCTTTCAAGTGTGTTCTGGAACGCGCGTTGCACAAGTGTGAACCTGCCTTAACAGAAGTGCTAGGCGCGCACAGCCACCACTGTCGGCGCCGGGTGTTTTGCTGGCCTATTTCGCTTCCCTATTTAAAACAAAACAGATTTTTCAACTGTCCTTGGCACTTTCCTGAGCAGGAAGGTCTTTTCTATCGCGGGCTATGGTTACATTTTCTCCTAAACTTTCAGTTTTTGAAATAAATTAAAGAATATCAGCAAAAAGTGGTGGGTTTTCGGTGTCCTTTTCCCTTTAAACATTATTTAAACATATTTAGATGTCTATAATATAATAACACTTTATATCATTTTGTTCGGAAGAGTCCAGAGAATTATTTCGTGTCAAAGGAAATTGCATAACTATTACTGTAAAAGCACAACACAGTTCCAAACTTGAAAATTTTCAATTTTTTAAAAATTGATTTTTTCAAAAAGTGGACGTGCTAGAAACAGTTTGCATATTCGTATTCAGCTCATGAAGGTCTATCAGAAACGCTTATTAAAAAGTGCAAAAATTTTTAGGTGTTAACAGTGTTATTATTCTTTCAAATATTTCCTTAAAAACTTATCATTATATATTCCAAACTAGCTCTGTTCTTGTTATGATCCACGTTCACGTTGGAATAAATCTGGATACAATTTAAAGTAAAAAAAAGTCTAGTAGTGGTCTACCAACAACTTAGAGATCGTAAACACTGTGATTCTTAATCGCTTGAAGCTATAGATTAACATAAATAGCAAGACCAAAAAGGTTTCTCATAATTTCATCTATTTCAGTTATACCTTATTAATCAGTTCCTTCTGTCACTGGTAAACTATTTCGTATGTTCTCTGACACGTTGACTGCCACAGTGAAAACAGCCGTATATAACCAGTCACGTTTTATTTTGTTTTTAACCTCTTGCACTGGAAAGACGTATCACACACGTCGAAATTACACGCATTTGTGACTTGGCTGCCAGCGCAAGTCATAAATCGTCGAAAATATATGCGTTTATTTAATAGAGATTGTTGATTTTGCTTTAAATTATACTGCGATATTAAGTTTACGCAAAATTTTGTAGTCATATTTAAATAATCCAACCTCTTTGCAATGTACGAGTCACCCATATTTGAGTGACGTGACAGTCACAGTGTTAAAGACACTGGAAATTAACTATCGAATTTAAATAACAGAAAAACTTTCAAAAAATTGTCCACAAAAACAGAAACTTACTAATTTCAGTAGATTGCTCGTTCAATAAGTGCTATAATAAAATGAACTAGTATAGATAATGAAATTGTATAACATAAGTGTGTAACAATTCTTCTGAATACCGTGTCAAATCATTCAAGTTTCGTAACACCAACCGAACCTATAAATGGATTTACCACTACCAAGTATAAAAAGTTGTACATACAGCGTAATTAAGGAATACATAAGGAAACTAATAGGAAACTTTAACTTTCAGACAACTCGATTTCTAGTTACGAGAGGTACCTAGGTGGAACGCAGGTGCCGCACGGTCGGTTAAAGTCAGATTCCGCGGTCGACGACAAGTCACAAAAGCAAAGTAGCCAAATTGCCAAGGAACTCTCAGACTTGGTAATTTACTTGCAAGCGATTAAATTTCGTGGATTAAACACAACGCCGGGAACCGCAGCGACTGGAAAAGCCCGCCATCAGCCACACACAGGCCCCGTACAGAGGCATAGTATCGCTGGGATTGGAACAACTACTGTACCTGGAACTTCAGGATCACCACAGTCTCTCTCGACGTCAGCTTCGCTCGCAAGCGGTGGCAGTAACATCGACAATCTTTTTAGGTTTGTTGAATACAATTATAACAAATGATGCTAGTTGATAAATCAATATTGCGGAGCTCATTGGAATTGGTGTGAATGAGGATGGTTATGTTATGTGATTAGAATAATTTAACACTACTCCGTAACACACTTGAACTAGAATAAACGTAAGAAAATGTGATGTATGCGTATGTGTACCTAATTGTGCTCACTCCGACTGATAGATGTGTTTTGGCTGATAATTGAATGTGCTCTGTCAGATGTTTGTATGCATACGGACTCGTAGGTACGAATTGGCTTGTGATTGGTTGTATGTATTTGTGTGGTGGTGGAAAATGCGGCATTTTTGTCGGTGTATGTTGTGGAAGGAATTGTAGTATGAGTTGGAAGAAGTGGGGCTAGGTGTATGTTTTGTTTTCTACAATTCCTGAAAGTCGGCGTCGAAATGTAATAAATGGTTGTTCATGATTTTGGTTGGTGTATGTTGTGGATAATGTGGAGTCTGGTGCATGTTTTATTTTCTGGAATTCCTGGAAGTGAGGGTCGAAATACAATAAATAGCTGTACAATAGAGAACTTTGTTAGAGTAACGAATGTGGGGATACATTTATAGCAAAAAAAAAACGGTTTTCTGCGGCTTGTGGGTAAGGCAGCTCCGACGAGTACGCCGAGACCGTCCCATAAACGACCGGATTTCTAGGTCATGCCGTGATATTTAGCAGTTTCGGCAATTGAGCTACTTAGGGCGAAATGGAAGGGAAGATGATCCAGTGCTTGGTTTCTAGAATGTTTAGAAACCCGAATTTATTAAACGTCAGTCCAGTTCAATTTAATTCAATCACAATAAAGTCCAGAGTTACGTCAGTCAGAAATTACACAGCCCAGTAACAAATTACAATAACTATTCACCGTATCAGATTCATATGTAAATATACTTTTATTACAATACGTACTTCTTGTGCAATATGAAAAACCTTGTATTCTTTAAGAATGAAATGAACTCTTAATCGAGAAGCATTTAAGTTAAGCATTAAGCATTAAGTCCCTTGTAGTTTGTGACCGTAACACTATGGTTCACTAATATTATATCTCATAATGTATTTCAGGACCAATCGCGGTGTTCCTGCCTGCTTTCAATGCTCCTCTTTAAACGAAAGTACAGCCAAGAAGATCTGTAGAAAACAGCCGTTGGGCGTTGTTGCGCACGCAGAGACCCAATTGATTCGAACATATCCAGCTGGAATGCGTATTGACTCCACAAACTTTAATCCCGTAATCTTTTGGGCGTTTGGAATTCAAATGGTGGCGCTAAATTATCAAACCGACGACGCTGGATTGAATCTAAACGCTGCTATGTTTGAGCAAAGTGGCCAGTGTGGCTACGTCAGAAAACCTTCAGTAATGTGGGACAAAGGACACATGATGTACAGGTATTATAGAGACATCTATATATTTTAGTGAACCTTTTTTAATTTTCAAATCAGTATAGAACAAGTAAGCTTTCGTATTTGAAACATTAAATTAATTTAGTTTACTAAGTTATACGTGACATAAGATTCAATCTCCTACGGTTCAATCGCGTAACTATTTTTTATTAGTCTCATTTTTATTCCCGGGTGTAAATGTTATTTTAAAATTGGTTTAACTAATTCAGTAGTGTGGCACCTACCGACGGTTTAACCTTACGTTTTATGAAAATTTCAATTTTGAAAAAATCAATTTAAGTAATATTTATTCTAGATAGACGACTTCCGTTAAGTCAATTTAGAACCTTCAATACGTTATGCGTGTTCTATAAAATTATTAAATTGACTTTCAGACGTTTCAATCCTTGGGATAAGGAATTCGACGGACTGCATTCGGCGCACTTAACACTTTCAATAGTATCCGGCCAGTACGTTTCCCCAACGAATTTCGTCGCCAGTACCTACGTCGAAGTCGAGCTAGTCGGTATTCCAATTGACTGTGCGAAGCATAAAACCAAAGTAATACAGAACAACGCACTGAATCCAATCTGGAACGAAAAATTCTGCTTCCAAGTGATGTTCAAAGATCTCGCCTTCCTACGTTTCGGCATTGTTGAGGCGAGTTCCCACCACTTGATCGCACAGAGGGTCATACCGCTGAGATGCTTGAGACCTGGTTACAGGCACGTGCGTTTACGTTCCTGTAAGAACAGGCCACTAGCCCTATCCACGTTATTTATTTATTCACGCTTGGAAGAAGAAAGCCTCGACTACAACACTTGCTGCCGCGATCACAAAGAACCATCGAAGCGTTCCTTATCGGGAAAAGAACCAGAAAAATTAACTACCGTCGATCCCGGTTTGGGCGGAGTCACGTTGAAGAGGAGAATGTTCTTCCTTATAGTTTATCATGTGGTACCCAACGAACCGTACACCATTCTAAAAGTCACTCAAGAAAGTACAACCCAGGAGGTAATGCTTCAAGCACTTCAAAAGGCTGGAATATCTGCGGATCGCGTCGACGAGTATATCCTGGTCGAAGAAGTGTCCCGCGGCTGGGAGAAAAAGGATAGAGAAGAGTTGCCAACCCAACGCGTCCTGGACCCAACAGAACATCCGTTGCAAGCGCAGGCTTTGTGGAAAGGGCAGGGACGTTTTCTGTTGAAAAGAGTAGGGGATGACCCCAGTAGCAGGGCCTGGCTGGCTTCTATCCGAAGTACAGCCGGTCACTCGAAGCTCGACTCTGAACGAGATACATCCACTCACATATGGGACGAGGCTGACACTTTCTTAGTTTGTATTTACAACGTCTCGCCCGACATACCGTATGCGATCCTCCGCGTTCCAGTAAGCAGCTCCGCTCAAGACGTCCTAGCTCAAGCATTAGTGAAAGCCAGAAGAATGGAGGATCCGATCAAGTTTGCTTTGGTCGAAGAACTCGAATGGGGCGGCACCGGCGCCGTTGGAAGTGGTAATCGTCAACTGAGAGTCTTGCGCGACGATGAGAATGTCTATAGCACCCAAGCTTTCTGGAAGACACTCGGGAGATTCATTTTACGAGACCGGGAGCAAGCAATACCGAAGCGGCATCTGCTACCGGCCACTTTGGACAGACTCAGTAAAGGTTTCTCCGTGGGAAGATCGGTGTCCTTGCCCGGTTCCAGCAAAGAGAAGGCACCAGTTTCAGAAGCGCTTTCCGATCCAACCTCCAGAGTACCCCGACACCGTATGCTAATGCCCGGTCGTAGGAGAGAGGTTCATTCCGACGGCGAAGACACTCGCGAATCCGATATCCTGAATGCAGCTCTTCACTTGAAAAAAGTATCGTTAAGGAAACTAAGGGTTTGGAAGTCATAGTGGCAGACCCGGGCGACGTCGATTTCATCGATTTTCGCCACTCGGAGAAACGAATCGTAAGTTATAATAGATCGTTGAAATTTGAGGTGAAGGCAAAGCTAAATTGGCCAGCATATTAAACGGCGATACACTCGGGACATTTTGAAGATCGTTCGCGTCGCGTTTAAAGAGCCCCGTCTGGCAAACAGCATTGAAACGCTGTGACGCAAACTTAAACAAACAGACGCCTAATTGTATTCGACACCATATTTGGAACATGTGCGATCCGAATCTTCAGATTATCGCTTGGAGATGAACCGGTATAAATAAATAGTACGATTGGTTGAGACGGAGTTTGATTGGACGTAAATATAGTATAATGCGCGTACCACACATGGATTTGGACAGCCTCGGCGGTACAAAACGAGCCAAATTACGTTCAAACAATCCTATAAATAATATTAGCGAAGAGAAAATTATTATTTCTTATATGCTGATTTGTCGATACAGTCTGTTAGATTTAAAATTAACCCTACTATGGTCCTCAAGTCTATCCTGAGTCAATCCCATTTTCATTCCTTTTGACGACTTTCTAATTTACAAAAAAAACAATGTAATGACGATTTTTAGGCATATTAATTTCTCCATTCATTTATATTATTTTAAAAGTATATATACGTATATATATACACATATACAATAGCTGAACTGAAGGCCATAAGAGGGTTAAATGAAAGATAGAATGTCTGTCCATACAACTACATAATTTCGGTTCGTTTATCACGTACAATGAGCAAGTTTTATAACAGCAACTGTCACTATCTTTAATGTTAAAACTGCTACACTTTGTTAGTCATTTTAATAGTCTATGAACGTACAAATGATGATCTTTAAGAAAGTTGAGTTTCTCTAAGAATTCGTAGAGTTGCCGAACCCGTCGCTTCCCAAGCATTTCTCGAACAATACTCAGAAATAATTTTAATCGCGAAGTTCAGTTTGGTCGATTAGTTTCTTTGATTCTAGATTGACATAAACCTGTTTTTCCATATTTTTGTATACACGTGTACATATTTTTAATCTAAACTATATATTTTAATATGTGTATATATTTACATTTAATGGATACATTGTATTAAAAAAAGAAAACAATTCTATAATACTGTAACGTCATGAGAAGGCTTCGTTAAATTCACCGAGAGTTGAGAGAATTTCACAGCGAAAAGTAAAGAGAAACGAATCAATTCATTTCGTGAATGAAGCCATATATCAATTTCCAGTATCGATGTAACTTACACCGGGACCTGATTCATTTTTATAAGCATTTACTTACCCCTCGAATCATTAACGCTTGCACTTTGAGTACCTGACTCATCCATTAACGTTCTCTTTTATTTACACATAACTTTCGATAATATCTTTATACACGCGTAACGGTCGTGCAGTCTTCCATCGGATACTCGAAACCATATGTCCATATAGAGAGAAATAATTATTAATGAACAAATAACATATTAAAACTACATGAAATCTAAAACCAAGAAGTTACTGTAGATTCTGTAGATTATTAATGAAAAATGAAAACTAAATTAAAGCTGAAAATAAGAAGTTTCTGTAGATTTCTTTAATTTAGTGCCAGGATTCTAAACTACTTTTTGTACGTTTTTATGCTTGTATATACAGAAGTACAGCCAACGGAAACGATATAAGGAGATAGTAAACCTAAGCTGATTATAAACAAAAACAGATATTACAGATGGTATGCAATATATTTTTTATAAATGCTAAATAAAAGTGTATGTCATGATTACAGGGAGGAATAATGTACTTTCTATTCAGAAGCTGACTATCATATTATTTATATCTATTTACCTAACATAATATTAATTATAAAATAAACTAGCCCCAAATTCCTAAAATGTAAAAGATCAAAAGAATTAATACTCTGATAAGTCAAGATTATTCACTTCAAATTTAAAAAAAGTGGCTTGTGGAGAATATTTGTTGATGTAGGTTTGATAACGTGTTAGCAATGTAAACCAATGTGAAATTTACTTCGGCTTATAAATTTAATATAGGTTCACTATTCTGTTAATATCGTTAGCACAGGCTGTACTTTTACCACTTATAATTAACAAAACTATTCTTTAAATGACAATAATAATTTTGCTCTTTTTACATCTGTTTCACCCGTATTATTTCTAATAATTTTGTAAAAATTTCTCATAAAACTTTTATAAGAAAACAGTTACTTTGAAACAAAATAGACTGCACGATCCTCTCTTCGTTTTCAAAAAGGGTGCATTTAAAAAAAGAGGGAAGAAAGCATAACACGGATTAATAAAGCTTTTATAGGACAAATCACAGGATTTACTTCTTCCATGCTTTTTTCTTTTCTTTCGTCAACGATTTACTGTGAAAAGTATCAGTTGAATAAATATCAATTATTGATTAGTTATATCAACATCTCCCTATTGGTGTAGGGTGAAGGATAGATATATACAAACGTCATATAGCAGAGAAAAAACGATATCAAGTGATCTATCATCATAGAATGACAAATGAAGACGTCTAGTCAAGCTCTATCATCGATATATCTTTAAAGATACACTCCAACTGCGGTGTATTTGAATTATTTTATAGATGCGACTCGTTCGCAAATAAACGACTGCATTCTAACAGAAAAAGGTTCACCGTAGGACAAAGTTCTTGGGATCGTAATGAAGTAAGTCAATGTTACTTATTACCGTGAGCCTTTGATAGAAAACGAAAATGAAACAGTATTATTTTTTATTATTTTAACGACAATCGCGTGAAACTCTGTCGGCAAAATAATCACGCTACTGCAGAAACCGTTCTCATTCGTTTATGAAAATTAAACTATGGTGATTACAATCAGATCTCGCTGAATGATCGGAATCATTTGACCGCTCAAGATCATCGAAAAACTGTTTCCATCGTATTGATATTCGAATAGTCCGCCGCTCTTATTGTAATAGTAGGTGGAGATTATGCATGGCGTGACTCAAAGTTAGAAAAACAGCCTTGAGCGGTTATTTGAATTTGACCGCAGATGGAGAACCATCCACGAAGACACGTGTATTGTTTTCATCAGTGGTTCGGAGATCAATCAAATTGTCGATCCCCAGCTAATGGCCAATAGCATACATATACGATTAACGTTAGTTAAGGACATATTATTAAACGGAAATTTCGTCTATTATTAAGTTGTTACGAGAATGCAGTGCGGGCAGTAATTTGTACATATTACATCATCTTCTTTGTTACTATATACATATAACCAAATATACGATTCATGGGAATTCTTAACGCGCGTGAAGTCTTGCTACTTACGAGGAAATGCTCGACATTTGTGTGACCAGCTTGAGTGGAATTATGCTCCTGGTTTCTATGAATTCACGTCATGTACTGAAATAGACTAAACGTATAAAGCACACTGCTCGAAATTTCGTGAAATTATCGAATTAAACATTTGTATGATACTTATGCGTCTACGTGTAACAACAACGCTGCAACCAGACGTAGATCAGAGTACTAATATTAAAGTATTACACCAATCATTTTTATTTATTGTCATGAATCCGTTTTATATTTATGAGTTCAGTAAATATCACAAAGAAGTATGTATTTATATTTTTTAGGTACCTGAAGTTTAATTCACTGAACTGTACAAGTTACCATGACTTCAAGTCAAATATGTACACATTGTGAAATAATTTGCTCATCATACTTTTAATAAATTAACGGTATTTATTCATTTATTACTGTTTCTAAAACGTGGACTAGTCATTTAAAATGTGTATAATACGTACTTTCTTATAATAAATTACGCTTATATACGTAATAAGTATTAATTATAATCATTTTAATATACAATGTATGTGTTACGAGCATGCCAATCTTCATAAGTTTCGATTATTTATAAAATTAATAATTTCTAGAATGTTCTACAACAGAAAGAAAATTACATCGCAATAAGCAAGATATTATTTATTATTAAAAGAATTTAAGTACTTAGAAATAGTACATATATTTAATTTTAATAAATATTATACGAACGCTTACATTAGCAGTCACTCTAGTAGTTAGATTTACAGACTCTAGTATCAGTCACTTTCATATTTTTTTTATCATTACAAGGCAGATACATGGAAAATAAGAGATTTTAAACTCATTTTTCTCATGAAATCTTGTGCACTGTGCTCTATGCGTTAATTATATTATTATAATATGTAGTATATACCACGTGGAAACATTAAACAACGTTGATGACACAAGTGTCTAGCAGTCTCTTCGTTAGAAATCATATTTATTACACAGGGTGTTCGAATCCTGGTGTTAGACACCTTGAGCGTTGATTCTACATATCACAACAAAACGAAAATCTAGAATAACGAAAATGTGTAGGAGCCTTTGTTTTCCGGTTATTAACAACCGAAAATTGGAATCAGAAACGGCTGAAACCAAGCAATCTGTGTACAAGTGGTAATCGTAGAACACAACAGTACCGGCATGTGCACTGACCTCGCTTGAAAAAAAATACACCCTTACTTCTTAGCTAAACATGTTATATGTACTATGTAATATTACATTATTGTCTACATAGATAAATATGTAATAACATATACAGTACCAGCCGAAAATATACCTTTAGGTTTTTTGAGCGCAACTTTGTCAAAGTTAACCTAAGGCGGTCAAACTTTTACAGTAAACATTTAGTGGTACATGGTGTGTATTGAGGTTTGATAAAGTACACCATGATTTTCGACGCCGTTTACTGATTTTCGCAAAATCGCATGCTGGTAATCTTTGTACTTTCTTCCTTTTATGGGGTACCTTGTAGCTCTTTCTATTTCATGCATTCTGTCGCTGTTAGTTATTAATATTGTATGGCCAAGTCTGTGATCGATGCCAAGGGTTTTGCTACAAAATACTGAACGTGTTAAATCTAAAATGTGGATTCGGTTTTCATTTCGTTAGCATTTAAGCTTGTTATGGTGACTCGAAGTTCACCACTCAGTTGAACTTATTTTGTAGATTCTAAATAAAATTAATTTTTTCTAAATTCCAGCCCTACAATTATACCCATCATCAAAATATATTATGATTTGATAAGGATCCGTGCACTCTGAACGAAGTTATACTAAAAAAACTTAAAGGTGCTATAATTTTGGCCGGAAGTGTATGTACATATTTGTCCCTTGATAAGCACAAATCCTAAAATCTGCTGATCATTCACGAGCTTTGACGACGCTGCCTAAGAAAAGAATGTCTGGACCATGTCATGTCTCCCACTACTTTCTGGCACTCTATCAGCTTCACTTGTCTTCAAGGTATTTCCTTTAGTTCGGTGGTAGTTTTCAACACGAACACATCTATAGTCACCGCGTAATAACCCTCGAAGAAGAGCAGCTGTTTTTTTTTATAGTACTAGTTTAATTTATTATAGCGAGTTCTAGTTTAGTTGAAGTGAGTTTATTCAGTATTTATTCTATGTGCGCGCTAGGGTCTGTCTTGAGCATTTGAACGAGTAACCAGATTTAATGTCGTGCAACGATTTGTATGTGCTTGTTTATGAAGTGTCACAAGAACTTAGACCAGACTCAAGTGCAAATGTTACCCATCATCTTTTTGGCTACGAGGAAAGTGCGACTTTTCTAAATGATGCCTGTGTACGCGCCGTGACTGTCGTGATTCACGTTTACTGTTTGTTCGCAGATTGCCTGGTTTCAGGTGTTTCTAGTCCGAATTTTTTAATTGTCCGTGACTTGAAAACGGAGTTTCTGACACAATTTTGTCGTTTTTGATTTTTCTTTTATTTTGACATGTAGAATCATCCTTTATAGTTTTGGACAACCAGTATCCGAACATCCTGTATATTGTTGATACTGAGGAAAAAATAGTAGATCAATGTTCCTTTTACAATCATTGCCCTTCTATCCCTGGGCTATCAAGCGCGGATGTATATTGTCAACGCGAGACCAAGGAGCGTCGGGTCTTTTTCCACATCTAAACGTCATATGAATTGCTTCAGAAACACTACACTGCTCGGCTTCAGTATATTAATCGGAATCGCCAGCCTAACTTTCACTGTATAATTCTATACATAGAGAATATAATATAAAGTCTTTCTACCGTGGGCCGGAGACGTCACGAACACGTTGCCCTTCGTCTTCCATTAGAGCATACTCTAACGTATTTTATAGTTTCAATAAATCATAACTGACAATTTTCAAGAACTCGTAAACGATCTTCCTTTAATAATGCGTCGAACATACATGAATTCTAGAAGCGACAAAAATCGAACTATCAATACTGTCTGGAACAAAATGATAACAGACACAATATTCTTGTCTATTTTATAAGTTGTGTGAAGGTAGCGTACATTCTGCACACTTTACATATTCTACATTTTATTAAGTATAAATATATTGAAAAACAGTTTCGCAGCATACATTCTATAAAAATTACAGAAGAATACGTAACTAGAAACCAATTTGAAGAATGGGACGAGAAGACAGCACACTGTACAGAAAGTATATTATTTATTTATATATCAGAAAATTATTCGTTAATATTTTATAATACCTCCATTTTTTGTAAATCATTCATTAACTGTTTCGGTATGAATGTATACAGTTTTTTCATCTTTTTTCATGGAAATTTTCACCATTTTTCCAAAATTTAATGTTCCAATTCTTCTACTGTTTTAAATTGTCTTCCTGCTGCGTGAACACTTCTGACTAAATCTGTCCAAACATTTTCAATGGTGTTCAGGTCCGGTGAAAGGGTAGGCCAGACTAAGACTTTTATATTTTTTTAAAGAAAGTGGTTTTGGACAGATTTAGCCGTTTTAGCCAAATTCAGTTCGTCCCACTTATAGACGACTTAGAATGACTTGTTCTATTCGTATGTCATCGAAATAATAATTTCATCCATCGAGCCTGCCTAAGTTAAATTATTTTTTATGATGAAATATAATATGTCTCCAAAGCTTTTTTCAGTATATGTTTGTCTTCGGAAATTCTAGACGCTTCTCTTTATGGCAAAAAATTAATAACGAAAAACTCAGTCTTTCGATGTTCTAAATATTTACACAGTTGTAACACACCATTGTACCCATTGCTCTTCCTTCTTCTATATTCTTCAGGATTTTTTAATGAATCATACACTACCTTCCAACTTCTATTAATTAGTTTCACATTTTTCGTAACAGAGTAGGTAGTTCTCCGGGCGTAATAACAAATTCTGTCGATTTTACATGTTCTTAGCACCCTTCCTCGACACATTTAGGGATTTTTTTTAAAATAAGTACATTAATATATTTGATAGGTCTGTACTTTCCACTCCTGATTTCGCGAACATGTCGATAATAAACTAACAATTCTAAGAAGCACAAATATCCCAAATGTGCTGTCATTTTATACTACCAAGTTTAGTTTCTGTTTACAAGACTTTTTATACGGAATGGTATGTGGTGTGTACAGGATGTGCAAAATCTAAATTTTTTTCGCATGCCCCAAAGAGTAAACAAGAATATTGTGTGCTATGATTTTGTCTCGTACTGTACTTACATCGTCCAACACCGCTGACTTTTGCGAGAGGATTGAATCACTATGCTTGACAACAAAATACTGCGAAAACTTGATAAACGTAAAGGAATAAACATACCGAAAGAAAGTAATATTAATGAAAACAAGTCTCACAATATAGTATTTTATTACTGTCGTTTCTAGGATTAAGCGATACACGAGCTGAACAGATAATACAAACATAGTTTCTTTAAAGAACTTCGTGGCGCCACTGTGCACCCTAATATATTTTTGGACACCACTTCCTTCGCATATCTATTTCCCATTATGTCGAAGATGTACTCTCTCGAGCAAACTGGGCTTCCGCTAGGGGAAAAAGTGACGTAGAAGATAAGTCTTCTACCACTTTTATTTCAATGTTAAACCGATTGTTAATTTGGCATAAATTTCAGTAACTCCCAAAACTAAATGGTAGGAGACCCGTCGCCTACCTCACTTTTTCCCATAGCGGAAGCCCCGTTTGCTCGTCGGTGTACATATACATATATGTAAGTAATAACTTAATAACATATCCCAAAGCAGGTCACAAATCTGATCAGTTCAAATGAAAGTAAACCGCTGAGCTGTTGTGTTTTGTACAAATGAGATGTAGTCGAAAATAATATTGAAATAACGTATCAAATTTGAGTTTAAGTCCCTGAGTTTAAATCGAATAAGAAAATTTTGAATAAACATTATTCGGTAAATACTTTTTATTTCGTATTGTCTAAATTTATTGTCTTAGTATTAAAGAATCAACAATTGACGTTTCGAGTAAATCTGTTATATCCAGAATTGGTACAAATGTCATTAAGCAAAATCAATTTGCAGATAAAAGTAAATTTACTGCTTTAAAAGGAATCGAAATCAGATTTAGCAACAGCGAATACGTAATACGCTTAGTAACTAAGAACAGTAGTAACGATTGATAGTGATTTGTTAGAACACTTTGAATGAACATACTATGTACATGACCATGTTTAGCCCTTTCACAGTATAATAAAATGACGAGGAATAATAAGATTTTTACTTAGCGAAAGCATAGCTCAGACTAAAATTGTTTATTCTGTTAAAGCTACGAACGAAAGTTTCAATGCAGAGTCTCACCTAATTTTTTTGTTAAATAAAAGTGTTCTGAACATAACGCCCTGACCGATTCACTCTCACAAGGGAAGATACCGAAGTGGCCATCGCCGACTTTGATGCAACTCTGTTAGAAAGTAATTCTTATAAAAATATTTGACCTGTATTTATTTTTTGGCTGCCATCATTCATGTTGGAAGGGTGAAAACAGCCCACAAAGTTAGGGGTATGAGATGTATTTGACCGAATATCGGAAACTATTAGAGGTAGAAAAACAGGTGGATGGAAATGTTGTGTGTTTTCTAATGAAGAATCCAGATATAGTTATAGATTCCAAAAGAACCCATTTGTTTAAATAATACATTTTAAGAATAGCACTTTTTGTTTACTTTTCCGGTTAAATGTTACTCTTTTTACAAAAATGTTTTCTTGTACATTTGTGTGTGGAAACTGTATACCAAAATATAAAATATGGATAAATTAGACTTTTGATTTTTGCATTAGCAAAAACGTTATTATACAAGTATTTGATGATTTCTTGCATTTTGTACCAGACGAAGTACTGGAGTACATATAATGAAGCAATACGTACACTTTCATATTATTACGTGAATGATGGCAACGAAAAAAAGAATCTAACAAATATTTTTATTAGAACTACGTTATAAGAGACTTCCATAGAAATCGGTAATTGTCACTTTGGTATGTTCCCTTATCAGACTATATGTATATGTATAATTTCGTACTTAACCCTTTGGGTTCATGGGTCACTATAGTGGTTTCCTGTAAAGTAATTGTTTGTCACCGATGGTAATTACATTCAGTTGTTTACTTCGTAAAACAGACGATCAAATATTCCACCGTTGTTATCATAGCGATTGATAATTATAATAATAGTAGCGATAATAATAATAGTAGTAATAATAATAGGTATATTCGATCTGCGAAAATATACATATATTCGTAATTCCAGCTGCCGTACAGTGATAGCACTGTTTGATCAGCTCAGCTGTAGTTGTTAATGATATTTTGTTAATGATTCATCCAAGTTTTTCTCTCGTACCAAACTGTGAAAGAGTTAAAAGGGATAAAGTTATTTCAAAAGTATTTGAGAATTTAATCCGTTACATGATAATATTTATATTCATTTGAGTATTTGCATTTTATTATCAACATGAAGTATAAATAATATTTCATAATATATGACAGAAAGTAGTACACGACAAAAGCACAATGCGTTATGTACATAGGCAAACAATGGCTACTAATAACGATAATCGATTGTTATAATACATTTCGATGCTCCTTGCGTCTCGGACAAAACCCGCGCATCCAGAATATTAGCGACTATAACGAACGTCTCTCGAATTTTAGAAAGTAGAGGAGTAACAGCAGTTCTTCAATGAAACTGCTATTTGTTATGAACATTTTCAGAAGCATTCGCGTCGCTATGCAGATATGAAAACAACACGATTTACAGACTCATAGTGAAAACCGACCTTTGTCAAATGTTCCGGTTTTCATAATAACAATTGATTCTGGTAGTCAAAAAGAGACTCCCAGCCTGATGGAGCATACAGTATGAAAAACTACTACCTATGCCTTTATTTATTCTCAAACGAAAATTAATCAATTTTTAAGATTCGTGAAGATACCAGAGTATATTTTTACTCTCCTCGGAAACAAAAATAAAACTTGAAAGTGGTCGTTTTTGTTATGAGCCACTCGATTGTTTGTACCAATACATTAGTGAGATAAAAAATCCAATATTTCTGTTATTAAAATGTTTTCGCTTAGCCCACTTTCTACCGCAATGTCAGCAGTTTTAAGAAAATGATTTTTGAAAACTTTGCTCTACGAACCGTAACGGCGCTTATGCTTGGAAAAATCTTTCTTTACGATGGATTCCGGTGAAAATTTGTTGAAGCTATTTATAAGGCGTCAAACAACATTGTACTCCATCAGAAAGAAACAACTATGTACTTCTTAAAAACTTTTGGGACCATTCTCATTAAGCATTACCTTTCGAACGAGCTCTTCGTGAGTAAACTTCAACGTAAACGATGCAGTATTAAATTTCTTTTCGTCGATAAAAAAAACTGTTGGAACCAACGGGAAATCAAAGGGTGTCGAAGAGAAATGAACCAGTCGAAAAATGTGTTCGATATTCGACGAAATTTCAAAAGACGCGAATCGAGTTCTCTCCTCGCTCTGTTCATACGGAAAACATATTTCAGACAAGAGGTGGCCAACAGACGACTCGCGAGCCATATTGGTCCGGTCCGCTTACCCTACCTACCTACCCGCCTGCTCTGCACTCTGCACTGATCTAGAAAAGGATCCCCTTCCATACCCACCGCGCAACGATCTCGATCGGCGCGCGGGACGTCGCAGAGGCAAGAACGTGCGTGCGCATGCTCCGATCGTAGCGCCCCGTGCGTTGATCCCATAGACATATACATATTATGTATAATAGACTGCGCGGTCTTATGGTAGGGATGAAGCAAGACCGAAGGACAGAAGTAGCGCTGGTGTCACTCTTCTTTTGCTCGCACATCGCAGAGGGAGGGGAGAAAGCGACTGGAGGGCGATGAGAAGGAATACTGTACGCATGTAATGTCTCCACTATAGCCGTAGGAGAAACCCCCACCAACATCCCCATTAGAAAGAGATGAAAGTTACTCCAGTTACTGCCCTCTCTTTCTAGTGCCGTCTTCATCCCTTTTTTTTACGGGGGGAAAATCTTGAAAAGGTGCACCGCCTCTGCTGGGGGCGGAGACGGCCAATGCGGGATTTCACCACGCTAAAAACCCCCCGGTGACCCTCTCTAGTCCCGCCCTTGCCCTCCCTCTGGCCTATGAGGGAGGGCAGTTCTCTGTGAGTGCATTGCTCCCACCCTCCCACCTCCGGGATGGCTGTATATTGTCTCACCTCCTCCTATCTACAGCGTCGAGGGATCACCTCTCGATGCTGTCTTCTCGTAAGCCGACCGCGAAATGAGGTGGTACCCCCAGTACCACCCCCACGGCCCTGGTTGTCCCGCAGGCGGCGCGAGGCGTCATCGCTTTGTGACCCCTTGAAATCGCGCCCCCCGCGGAGCAAGTCGTCTTCATCCCTACCATAAGACTGCGCAGTCTATTATATATGTCTATGGTCAATCCCCGATGTCCCCGATCACCTTGCAGTACAACAGAGTAGTGGGGGAACGGACTCAGTGATGATGGGGACCATGTCGTCTTTGCTGACAACATGTTAGTCAGGCCTGTTTAAATACTTGCGAATTAATCGATCACTTCTAACTTCACCACGTCGTCAAATATCGGATCATGGAATGAATCTTTTAATGCGATATGCAGGATGTTTAAAATGTAGTGAGATTAGTGACTGTACGTCTGATGATTGGCAATTCGCCACCGCTTATTGTTTCTGCTTGTTTCTGCGAAATTGGCAACACATTATCTTGTGAATTTTGCCAATTGCTTGACACAAAATCAGTAAGATTGCACGTGCCCGAAACACAAAAGGGGACGACCTAATCCAGACCGTGTGAAATTAAGGCGGCCGAATCGATTTATCCTTTTCGATCGAATCGAATTTGAACAATGAACACGATACGCGTCCCACGCATATGAATGAACACGTATACCCTGCGTACTGTTCGGACATATCCATATTGTACATATCCGTGGTTCTTCGATAGCTGTTACATTACACAATGTGCGCGTAATATTTAAACGGTAAATGGATAAATTATTTGCACTCGTGCGTGTATGTATCCCGTTGCGCGGAAAATATACCTGTACATGTGTATTTTACATGTACGTCGACATGCATGTATACTAATGTATAGGCTTAAAATGTACCGAATGATTCGATAACAATCGATCACGGAAACCATCTCTACGTTTCGTTGTAACAGTCGTTTACCGACGCAATGTATCCGAAAACTATTGTAGTATTTAAATAAACTTTTTGATATCATAAACGGTTTTCATGTACATGAATTCCGCTGTAGGAAAAATCGGTTCGTGTATGGGAAATGGTAATATCCATGTAATATGAATTACTGCGACATATAATAAATTTTTATTTATCATAAAAACGCAAAATACAGGTAAATGTAAAAAAGAAGATATTCACAGTGGTAATTGTTGTCGAATCACATTCGTACATGTTAATCTCAACAATTATGAATTATGTGCTGCATCCTTGTACGGGGCGCCATTCAAAGCCAAAGAAAGACAAAAACATTATTGATAAAGTAAAACGTTGATAAGTAGTATAAAAAAAATGTTTCTGCCACACGGTCAGGCTGGCCCGGCCAAGGCTGTTAATCTGTCTAATGATATTTAATAAAATGTCTTTTTCATAAGTGTGAGTTTTCTGACATACAATACATGCATACATATATCAATATATATGTATTACCTAACATTCATAAATATACATACAAATTTAATAGATTGTTGTTCGTTTCCACTGCATTCTCAACGATGGATTTTTTGGTGCATTATTCAGTAAATTAGGTCGTTGCGAATGTTGGCAGTGATCACATTTACAAGTCATTAAATAGTCAATCGATTTGTTAAGTCTTCGCCGAATAGTAGTAACGTAACCAGCTGCCGGAAGGAACAACAACACAATAGCGATGTAAGTTGTCAAAGCGATTACCTTGATAGGAACTGTTACACTTTAATTAAAATTTCCGCATGACAATTTTTGTAATACAAACCTTCGTTCATGCATCATATAAATAGGCTATACTTTTATTTTCCATGTACATATAAATGATTAGGATCATTTTGCTGTCTTATTTTGTAAATTTGTCTAAACACACTTATTTCTTTTGAATAAAGATCCTAATAGTAATTTAATATTGTCCCTAGAAATTTGTAATTCTGTCCATAAACTACTGGTTATTTCATTGTTAGTTACTCTTGACTTTCATGCGGAATTCCTAGATAAAAATGAGCTAACTTTCTTTTACGCCATTTTATAAATTGCTGTACAGACGAACCTGATGCGAAATCAAGGAGCTGTTAGAATGCGGACGCACCTGATGCGAAATCAGGGAGTTGCAGGATTGGCCAAGTTTCGTAGACGAATCCGATGCGAAATTGAAGAGCCGCTGGGTTGGAAATACTCTTGGAAAAGTGTAATGCACAGACGAACCTGATGCGAAATCAGGGAGCCGTTAGGAAATGTTAGTTAGTGCCTCGTAACCTTTGAATTTATAATTAATACAACTCGAGCGGCAAAGTTGTATTAGTGTGTTAACGGTCGACATGATATTATTCTAAACTAGAGGAAACTAGTATATCGATAATACTACAGATTTCTGTATCGTGTTATGGATTCAAAATGAACTACACAGATTTATAAAATAACATTATAATTAATCAGTCTTTAGTTACAAATGTGTTGTGTAGTGTTGTCACGTAGTAGTAAGTAATAATGAAATAATAACTATTACCGAAATAAATAGGTGTTCGGTGTTAACGCACTGGCGATGAGGGGGTTGCGAGTGGATTTTACGGAATAATGCCAAAATAATAATTCTAGTCGGAATGCAAATAAAGTATTCACGGTTTACTACAAGGTTAACTGGATTCGAAAGGGAACTATAACCCGATCTCACTAACGCAATGACCAACTCAGAAGAACGTGACGCGACGTGACTCTAAAGGCGACGGTACAGTTCTGATCCCCTGAGGGTTAAAATCAACGGGTTTATATAGGCCTAGAAATTGATGGGGATGCTATGAAATTTCCATATAAGGAAATTTTTTACGGTTGAAATTGCGTCACGCGTCCTAGTTTTTTGGTTACCACGCCGTGGGAACGGGTTTTACTCCCTCGCTTACTCAAGAGATAACGAAACCGTAAGGGCGTTTTCCTTTGCCAGGTGCGATCTCAGACTATTAGAGCGAGAGGTATGATTGAAAATTCTGCATACCTAACACCAGTTACATCAAACTTCTCATAGAAGTGACCAGGTAATAACTTATTCCAACATTTTAGAATAGTTTCCTTCCTAACAGAATCCCAGGCATCGCTCACCCAAGGTGTTCGACTACTAGTGGGAAAAAAATTTAAGAGGTGATTCTTTGAGGCAAAATAAGACGAACATCAAAAATAACGAAATTGCGACAAATGCTTCGTTTGTCAGTTATAAGCGTTTAACAATTGACCCAAATGCTGGAAATCCGCGCGCACGGAGTGTCAGCGGATCACAGCTCGTAAGGGGCGTACAGTCACTTTAAAGATTCAACGACGTGCAGGAAAAGTCGGTAGAACAGCTGTCTACTTACCCTGTAGAAGATGTCGATAACTTGTGCCCGCGGTATTTGAGTCGAATCCACCTGTTTCGCATTAACTCTGATTACTCGATAAAATTCGCAAGAAATGCAAATATCTTCATACGAATATTATCGAGTAGAGAGGGTTAATTCCCCCCCTAGTTATCACGTATAACAATTGTCCTGTCTACGAGTATCCATGAAAGTAATCCGCACATGCACGTACACCGACGAGCAAACTCGGGTTCCGCTAGGGGAAAAAGTGAGGTAGGCGAAGGGCCTCCTACCATTTAGTTCTGAAAATTACTGAAATTTATGCCAAATTAACATTTGGTTTAACATTTATTTCAGTACCCGAAATAAATTTTGCTAAATGGTAGGAAGCTCTTTTCTTACGCCACTTTTTCCTTTAACGGAAGTCGAGTTTCCTAGGTGGGTATACACCACAGAAGTCCGCGAAAAGTGTCCATGTGAAAGAGCTTCCTACCATTTAGCAAAATTTGTAGAATTATATTTCTTAACCGATCTTGCTCTGCGAGGGTTTAGTCGAAGCAGTAACTCTTGCTAGTAATTGGTGGCCTAATTAGAACATTTGGTGGTCATTAATTAACGCAAGAGATGTGACAAATCGTACCGCTGCAGCACGGCAAGCATCGAAGGCTGGGATTGGCTGAGAAGTAGATACAGGGGCAGTCGACCAATCAAATCCATTAACCTCCTTAGCGTCGTTTCCGCTAAATCCAGTCTTTCGCAACTTTCATTTCCGGTGGTATCTATTAACTGGTATTAACGATTTGGAGTACTTTGGAGTGTTCTCTACATGTAATAATCTGCGACTTCTGTCGACTTCTGCAGACTTCTGCTAGCGTGTCTGCTATTCCTCGTGCTGCGTTATACATCAATAATTAGAATATATTTTTGGCGTTTGGTAACATCAATAACTTATGCAGCTGAGTTCTTGAAGTACAAGTATTATACAAGGTGTCTCAAAAATGTCTCTCTTCCGGGAAATGAGGGGTTGCTGGGGTGATTTGAAACCACTTTTTCCTCAGCGAAAATGTTAGCTGCGGCGTTGTTAATGAGATATTAACGAAAAACCCGAACCAATCAGAGCGCGAATTTGCCAGCCGAGTCTTCGCGCTAGCGGTGGCTACGCGCTACCCTTGTACTATGACGATCCGAACAAGCAAGTTGGCATGCATCCCAGGAAACCGCATTCATAGCAAATAAGAAAAACATAACAAACCGAACTTTTTATCATCTTTCGTTCCACATTTAAAGTGATGAATGAATGAAACATAAATGTAAGAAAATCATATGTAACGTAAAAAGAAGTCTATACAATTACTTTAAATTGTAATTTCCTTCTCAAATAACGGATTAACGAAAAGGTAATGTAATAGCGATCCTAGTTCGTTATTGACATAAAAATCCGCAGTTTAGTAACGGGCTACAGTGATACTGATTACAAATAATTGTTTTTAAGAAACCCGAAGAAAAAAGTACGTACCGACATTTGCAGAATTATTGCCGTGAAAAAGTCATAGGTTGCGATAAATTAAAAAAATAATAATCAAGAATATATTGAATAGAATTCACCCTTTCGGAAATCCACCTGCAGCTTGTAGATCTGTGTCAGTAGGTCACTATACTGATCCTGCTCATCAACGGACGAAATGGTTTGTGGTGGGTAACAGCTAGTGCACAGCTTGTTGCAGGTATACGGCACTACCGAAAAACGTATTGGTAAGTGCGGTCGAGTCAACGCACTAAATGATCACGTCACTACACGGTCACTAACACTGACCACCTAATACTAGTTTGAAATTTTGAAAGAATGTCAACCAGGAAGTTCAGTTGCTGTGTGAAAACATGTGTCAGTAGGTCACTGTGTCGATCTTGGCTGCTGATGACCCAAGTGATTTCTGGTGGGGTAGCGCCTAGTGCACACCTGATCGCAGGTATACGGCACCACCGCAAGACGTAGTAACAAGTGCGGTCGGGTCAACGCACTGACGGTGTTTATTTCACTGTACGGTCACTAACACTGTTCACTTGTCAGAATCATATTATTTACTTTAAATAGTTTTGTTATTTATCCTGTTGCTCTTATGTTAATTTATTGTTATAGAGGAATGTGTTGTTCCAACGTGAAGAAAAATTGGTGGCCCCGAAAGGGGCCGATTGTTTTTAATGCTGTAGGTGTTCGAAATTACCCCCCGTGACAGCTACGCAGGCTTCAGCACGCAGAGATTTTTCCTAAGGAGCTTCTGCTACTCCCAAAACTCCATAGTAAAACTTTAGGTGGGAATACGTTAGGACCAATGACAATTTAGGACGGTTTCTCGATTGCGGACCGCCTACGTCACGCAACTCGCAGGATACGAGCGGCCAAAAACACAATGCACAATAACTGCTCCTCTCGAAATCACCCTTGAAGTCCCATAAATTTACCAACAAGAGTGCCAACCAGATCTTCCAGGAACAATGTCCTTACTCGCAAGGCAACGCAACATCGGACTGATGGCCATCTCTAACTTTCACGCATCTGTTTCACATAAACGTTCCTGTAGGCCAGGCCTGTCCAACATGTGGCCCGCGGGTCATTTCGCCAGACGACGCGGTCCCCACCATCACTCAGTCCATTCCCCACTACTCGCTTGCGCTGCGATGCGATCGTGGGGCAAGAGATACGTGCGGGTAGAAATTTCTGGAGCATCCGAAGTGGGGACAGTCAGAGCATGTACACACGCTTTCTTGCCTCTATATCGTCGGGCTTGTGTGGATATGGAGGGGGGTCATTCCCCTCGGCTGAAAGAGCAAGCCGGTAGGGGCGATTATCGATTTTGGCCCGCGGGCCACAAGTTGGACAGGCCTGGTGTTGGCCATCGATAGCTGTAAGACTCACCGTGGTCTTTCGCGACCGTGCAATGCCAGGTCTGTTTCGATTCACGGACCCTCCTTCAAGATCGCATGTAGGCTAAAAACCTTTGTTATTTCTCCAACGGTTCCTGATCTATAAGGTATCGGTTTGCGACTCCACTAAGAAAACATTGACGCCAACTAACGCACATGTGTTTTGCAGAAGTGCCATCGTACAATTTCACAAGAGAAAGAACTTCTTCAAGAAATAAGCCTTTTGCATTTCATTATCTTGGTAAAAATGGCTCGTGCTTATGATTTTATATCTCGAAAATTATTTATCGTATTCAGTTGATTCTTATATCGTTTCAGTCGAGAAGGATCAACCTTTGTGAATAAATTTCTTTCAAGTCCTAAAATCATTTTTAAATTCAATAAGCTTAAAAAGAATATGAAAGTATTAATAATAATTTATAATTTACACAAATATAAAAAAATAATAATATAATTACAATGTATAGTCTAATTAATAATTAATCAATTAAATATTTATACTTTTCTTGTTTTTTATATTTATATTATTTTGTACGTACGGAACTCCAGATTATTTCAATGAGATGAAAAACAATATCGTTAGGAAATCATAAAAGTAAATGATTACAAAAAAAAATTCCGTTGTAGAATTTACAAGGGTTTTTAGCCTACGTGCAATATTGAAAGATGGTCCGTAAGACGAAACAGACCTGGCGTTGCACGGTCGCGAAAGACCACGGTGGGTCTTTCGGCTATCGATGTCCTACAGGAACGATTATGTGAAACAGATGCGTGATAGTTAGAGATGGCCAACAGTCCGATGTTGCGTTGCCTTGCGAGTAAGGACATTTTTCCTGGAGGATCTGGCTGGCACTCTCGTTGATAAATTTATGGCACTTCCAGGGTGGTTTCGAGAGGAGCAGTTATTGTGCATTGACGTAAGCGGTCCGCAATCGGGAAACCGTCCTAAATTATCATTGGTCCTAACATATTCCCACCTTAAGTTTTACTATGGAGTTTTGAGGGTAGAAGAAGCTTCTTAGAAAAAATCACAGACTGTATCTCGTGACATTCAGTGACAGTGAAACATATATTCGTCGCACCAATATTTTGGTATTTTTCTTAACGTCGGAACAACATTTTCTTTATAACAATAAATTAACGTAGGAGCACCACGATAAATAACAAAACTATTTAAAGTAAATAATATGATTCTAACAAGTGGACAGTGTTAGGGACCGTACAGTGACATAAACACCGTCAGTGCGTTGACCCGACCGCATTTGTCACTACGTCTTTCGGTGGTGCCGTAAACCTGCGATCAGCTGTGGACTAGGCGCTACCCCACCAGAAATCACTTGGGTCATCAGCAGCTAATATTGACACAGTGACCTACTGACACATGTGTGCCGTATGAAGAATTTTCTATCATATCTCTCGCTCTAATAGTCTGAGATCGCACCCGGCAAAGGAAACCGCCCATACGTTTTCGTTATCTCTTGAGTAAGCGAGCGAGTAAAACCCGTTCCCACGGCGTGGTAACCAAAAAACTAGGAAGCGTGACGCAACTTCAACCGTCAAAAATTTCGTTCTATGAAAATTTCATAGCATCCCCATAAATTTCTAGGACTATATAAACCCGTTGATTTTAATCCTCGGGGGATCAGAACTGTACCGTCGCCTTTAGAGTCACGTCGCGTCACGTTCTTGTGGTAAACCGCGAACACTTTATTTGCATTCCGGCTAGAATTATTACTTTGGCATTATTCCGTGAAATCCACTCGCAACGCCCCGTATCGCCAGTGCGTTAACACCGAACACCTATTTATTTCGGTAATAGTTATTATTTCATTATTACCCACTCCTACGCGACAACACTACACAACACATTTGTAACTAAAGACTGATTAATTATACTGTCATTTTATAAATCTGTGTAGTTCATTTTGTATCCATAACACGATCCAGAAATCTGTAGTATTATCGATATACTAGTTTCCTCTAGTTTAGAATAATATCAGGTCGACCGTTCCCACACTAGTACAACTTTACCGCTCGAGTTGTAGTAATTATAAATTCAAAGGTTACGAGGCACTAACTAGCATTTCCTAACGGCTCCCTGATTTCGCATCAGGTTCGTCCGCATCCTGACAGCTCCCTGATTTCGGATCAGGTTCGTCTGTACAGATTTCCCACCCTCCTCGCAGCTCCTCAGTTACGCGCTGAGTTCGTCTGCAAAAGCACATTCTAGTGACTCCCCGATTTCGCATCGGGTCCGTTCACGAATTTCACCTTCCTGCGGCTCCCTGATTTTGCATCAGGTTCGTCCGCTAATGACTCCATTCCTAGAGGCTCCCTGATTTCGCATTATGTTCGTCCTCGTTTTCAAACATCCTAACGGCTCTCTGGCTTCACGTCAGATTCGTCCGCGCACCTTACTAATAAACTGATACCATATTCCTTGGAAAACCTAAACTTGCCGGCCTTTCGTGTTGCTACGGCCCGGGCTCGTAACACATGTTTTCACGCAGCAACTGAAATTCCCGGTTGACATTCTTTCAAAATTTCAAACTAGTGTTAGGTAGTCAGTGTTAGTGGCCGTGTAGTGACGTGATCATTTAGTGCGTTGACTCGACCGCACTTACCAATACGTTTTTCGGTAGTGCCGTATACCTGCAACAAGCTGTGCACTAGCTGTTACCCACCATAAACCATTTCGTCCGTTGATGAGCAGGATCAGTATAGTGACCTACTGAGACAGATCTACAAGCTGCAGGTGGATTTCCGAAAGGGTGAATTCTATTCAATATATTCTTGCCTTCGCCAGTAACTCAGGATGTGTCCTAATTACGGAGGCTTTCAGCCAGGTTGCGCAATCAAGTTGCGACGTACGTCGCCGGTATTGAGGGGAAGTGTGTAGACTCAGTTGGCGTGCCAGGGATTGTCAAGCAAATAAATTGAGAATTGTCTGGATATATGTGTTTAGATCTAAGGTTTATTGACTAATATCTTGCACTATGCTTAATCCTATTCCTTAATCCTATCTAATTATGTAACGCGGGTCTTTAGTCGACGGTAACGTTAAATCCTTTACTGAGTCATTGGTGCGGTCGAGGAATCTCGATGTGGGAAGATACACGGTGTTGTGAACGGTAGTGCACAAGAGACGGCACGAATACAGAGTGTGCGAACGCGAGACGCGTCGCGGACGGTATTGTGGACAATAGTGTGCGCGAGACGGTGCGAGCACAGATAGTGCGAGAGAGTACGGTGGCGCAATGATGTCAGAATCGTGGAACTTGGTTTCCCCACTATGACCTACCGGCATCTTTCACTTCTTTCTTGGGCCACTCGGCCGTCGCGTCATAAACGCGTGACGTAGACTTTTGCCGAGAACACCCGAAGCAGAGCGCACACGGCAGAGGTAGAAAACGCTTGTGTTGGTGAGTCGCCGAGTAGGACGTAGTGGGGGTAGAGCTCGCACGACAGGCTAGAATATGCTTGGGTAAAATACCCACGGGAGCATGGAGAGGGTAAGCGCTCGCGCGGAAATGCCACGATTTTGGCATCACTGGTCTCGGGATGCTGCCGGCAATGATGCCAGAATCGTGGTACTGTTTACCCCCACCACTCTCCCACTCCGACGTACCATCGTCTCCCACTATGACGTCCCGGCTACCCCCACTTTACGTCCAACGTGCTGGCACACACAAGCATATCCAAGCCCTGTCCGTGTGCGCTGGCCATTCGAGAGACGGTGAGCTATATTTAGAAAAGAGTGGGGGTAAACCGTACCACGATTCTACCATCCTGCTGCCTTGGAAATCCTGTTCGAATATCACTGCGGCGAAAATTCACGTTCTCGACGCGATGCCCCGCAACCTAAGCGCGTCAGCAACAGTCTGGAGACCCTGTTCGGATCCCAATGCGGCGGTTTTACTTTCTATTTTCAATTATTTTATAATTTCACTTTGTAACCTCTAAGTAAAATAAAAAAGTTAAAAAATATTAATTCGGGAAGCATTTAAAAAGAAGAAAATAAATGTTTTCCACTTCAATATCTAAATTTTTTATTATATACATACATATTATGTTGTATACACATAAATTATTTTTACAATTAGATGTTATCCTTACAACCCTACTCATTACTACTCTGAACATTCGTACAAAAATCTATTAGATTAAAATATTACGTCATAAGTGTATCTTCAGTCTTTTAAAATTTGTTGGCTTTACTTGCCACCTCTAAGTTAAGTTTGAATGAAAAGTTAAAAAATATTAATTCGGGAAGCATTTTTAAAATTCATTTTTTTTTTTTAATGATACATTTCGCCGCTAACGAAAACCGCTGCAGCTGGTCCACGTATATACGATGCCGAATGGTCTTTTGCTTTTCTTCATATGAAAAGAAAAAAACACAATTGAAATAGTAATTTTAATAACATAAGATAAAATATTAAGATTGCTATGAACTTATCTTTTTTTTGTTGAATTATTCTGTAATTTCGCTTCCTCACTTTTGAGTAGAAGTTTCGCAGCTAACGAAAGTAACGAAGTACGAGTCTTTTGCTTATGTATATATCTAAAAAGAAATAAATATATAAATATAATGATAATCATAATTGCCATAGTGAAAGATAAAATATAAATATTATTGTAAACACATCTTGAACAAATTTTAAAAGACTGAAGATACACTTATGACGTAATATTTTAATCTAATAGATTTTTGTACGAATGTTCAGAGTAGTAATCAGTAGGGTTGTAAGGATAACATCTAATTGTAAAAATAATTTATGTGTATACAACATAATATGTATGTATATAATAAAAAATTTAGATATTGAAGTGGAAAACATTTATTTTCTTCTTTTTAAATGCTTCCCGAATTAATATTTTTTAACTTTTTTATTTTACTTAGAGGTTACAAAGTGAAATTATAAAATAATTGAAAATAGAAAGTAAAACCGCCGCATTGGGATCCGAACAGGGTCTCCAGACTGTTGCTGACGCGCTTAGGTTGCGGGGCATCGCGTCGAGAACGTGAATTTTCGCCGCAGTGATATTCGAACAGGATTTCCAAGGCAGCAGGATGGTAGAATCGTGGTACGGTTTACCCCCACTCTTTTTTAAATATAGCTCACCGTCTCTCGAACGGCCAGCGCACACGGACAGGGCTTGGATATGCTTGTGTGTGCCAGCACGGTGGACGTAAAGTGGGGATAGCCGGGACGTCACAGTGGGAGGCGATGGTACGTCGGAGTGGGAGAGTGGTGGGGGTAAACAGTACCACGATTCTGGCATCACTGGCTGCCGGGCCGGTTGCTTATCGTGCAACCATCAGCCGGTGCTCGGGTGACTCACACCAGACGCTCAGCATGCATCTATAGGTGGAGGCCCGCAGGAGAGGGGATGGTAAGGAGTGTGTCCTGGCCAGTCGCTCAGCTCGCAACTATCGGTCGGTGCTCGGATGACTCACACCAGACGCTCAGCTCGCATTTATAGATGGAGGCCCGTAGGAACACGGAAGGGATTGGAACACACCAAAATATGCAAAAATGTCAACGAGAGAATAATACAACGGGCAGTATGTAGATTACCGGTAGCCACCTTACCCGTGGTCTAGCCGGAAACCTCCCCATGGTTGGCGCGTCCGGGTTATTGAATCCGTATTCGTTCCTGCTCGCTTTCAGGAAACGTTCTGTCTTTGTCAGCCCTCTCGTGGCCATGTCCTTCTACGATTTCGGAGCACTCCTTGGAGCAAGAGAGAGGGAGCACACGTGACGTCCGGCCGTCTCCGTCTGTGTGACGTTCTGTCGGTGCGAGCGAGACCGCGAATGTCGCGGGTCGGTTCTCTCCGTCGGCACGCAAATTCTGATCGGAGTGAGTGAGTGTGCAAGTGCCGTGTGTTCGTTGGGGGGGGGGGGGGGGGGGGGGGGGGGGGGGGGGGAGGTGTGTGAACGAGAGAGAACGTTAGAGCGTGCCGCGGTATCGGTGCTCTCCGTCTTACGCATGGCCGGTAGCTCGTATGCCTGACACTTCGTCACAAAGTATTTATTAAAAAATACTGCTACATAAATTTTATATTGTGAAAATCAATATCAGTTACTAAATAATTCCTTTTTATAGAGATTTTGTCAAATATCACACGATTTAGTTATTTTCTCGTCAAAAGCTGACCAGACCACCCTGTACACCACTGTCACACTATCGTAGAAATACGATTTTTGTTAATTCATCACTCGTGGAAGGCGTAAGTTGGATTCTACGATTTGACGTGTCCAGACTCAGGAATATACAGTGGTATAGTTCAAGGATTCTCCGCCAGGGGTGCTTATGGTATTTTTCAGTCACTTTGGCCATGTTATCACCGAGCATCGATAAAACAGAGGGAATCGATAAATGTAACCTCGAGACACGTGCTGGATCGTATCGATTGTTTTGTTACGCTGTTGCCACATGTTCCCATTAGTGCCGTATTATAATTCTGCCCATCAGGAGAACGATGGAATATCTAGGCCTACGGCTCGTGGCGAGATTTCGATTCTCGTCGAACGTAGGAAAAGAATGGCGCGACCGAAAGAGATTCGAGAATAAAACAATGCATATTTACGTATTAATGTGTTCAACGATAAACCTTTTCTATTCGTACTTGCAATGATGCCTATTTTTGTAATCAGTGGAATTACATACGAAATACTAGAAATGGTATTCCCGAGAAACAAATTGTAAAAATGACACAACATATATTCCGTGTATTCTATATACAAACACATGGAATACTATGCAAATCTGCTGTTTGAAATGATATGTATTTATCTTTTATTGACATTATTGATACGGGTATTATAGGCGTACACATATCTTTCGTAAAAAGAACGCAAAAAGAACATTGAATGGACAAATTTATTCGATGAGAATTTCTTAACGAATAAAGATACTTTTTTTATTCGAAGAGCGTTTTGCTATTTAGCTATTTTTTTGTGCAAAATAGTACGGAAGGTCATTAGAAATGAAATGTATATGTTGAAAACTCGTAAAATGTTGTGGGGAACATTGTTAGAAAAATTTGAAAGTGTGTGAAAAACACGCGCTTCTCGCGCGTAGAAAAAAATATTATTTCAGAGAAAAAAGGATGAAACAAAACATAGATATTTTTAATACCCACAAAATGAGATATAGTACGTTGAAATCGCTGTACATGTTCGAATTATCATGTTTGAATTATCCGACGAATAAAAGATACTTTTTTTATTCGTAGCGTCGAATAAAATTTTCATCTTTATTTGTATCTCTTATCTGAAGGCTTTGAATAAACCTTCAAATAACTTTGGCCAGTCAACCAGCAGCTCGAAAAAACGCGCTGGCGAGCGTCAAGCGTCGAACGTCCAAGGCCAGCGACCGATCATCGGCATGATGCATGGACACAGCACACGGGGGGAGACTCCTTTGGGGCCAACTCCGAATCGATCGAAGCGCTGATGTAAACAATCGGACGCCAGCGGAAACACAATATCGATATTAGGGACGGCTTGATAATACGACATCTAGCGGCAGTACACACAAATAAATTTTGTTCCCCGTTACCATCAAGCTGGGTTTGTGTATTTCCTACGCGAAGACAGTATCGTTTTTCTGACGCTGTTGCCTCATGTCCCGCATGCAATTCTACCCGTGAGGAGAACGATGGAATAGCTACGGCCTACGGCTCGTGGCGAGATTTCGATTCTCGCCGAACATCCAAGGCCAGCGACCGACCCATCGGCATACAATGTAAACAGACGTAGATGAGATAAGGAATGACGCACGAATGAAAATTTAAACTTTTACAATTTACAATATATATTAATGAAAATGTCTTGAATGACTTGAAGATATTCTCTAGATTATAATGCGTCCAAATTCGAGTGTAATTGAACAATTATTACTCATATGTAATGTTGCGGATAAAAATGATAAATTATTGAAAATACTCCGAATGATGTCGTATTTGGACTCATTTCCACCAGCAGAATCTCCTGAGTTCATTCGTGACAATGAATGAATGTATACTAAAAACTATAAATGATTAAATTTTCATTCATGCGTTTCATTCCGTCGGTCGCTGGTCTTTCACATTTAGCCCTCGACCTTTCGCTCGGCGCTCAGCAGCCCGTTTATTCCTACTGGCCAAAGCTATTCGAAGGAACAGTCAAGCGACAATATCAACACGTGCGCTTCCCGTTCTTTAGCAGACAGTGGACTGAAGCAGACAAAAAAGTTTAAAAGGCCGCGTATCGATGTGATTCATATTGCACTATCCAAAATTTTATGCTGCTTATTTATTCACGGTATATTACAGTCTAGGTGCGGGCGTAGCGAAGATGATACGCTAAGTGCGCATGCGGTAGCAATTAGTTGTTCGTTCAAAATCTATCCTCGCTGGGCGATGAATGAAAAAGTTGAGAGAGCGTATGCGATTAATTGTGTTCTTTTTTCGTCCTTTTTATGAAATATATCTGTGAGTTTCATATATAACACCTGCATCAATTATTTCAATAAATGATAGATAACTATTATTTCTCGGAAATGCCATTTCAAGTGTTGTGTATGTAATTTCGTTAATGAAAAAAAATAAGCATCGTTGCAAAATTTGATCAAAAATTGATACGGTTCAGTAATAGTGGTTTCGCGTAGCAGATACACAAACCCAACTTGATGGTACCGGGGAAAAAAATTCATTTGTAGATACTGCCGTTAGATGTCGTATTATTAAACTGTTCCAATTATCGATTATGTGTTTTCGTTAGCGTCCGATTATTTCCATCAGCGCTTGGATCAATTCGGAATTGACCACAAAGGAGTCTCCCCCTTAATACCAGTCAGGGAGACGGCATTCCACAGGCATATACAATAGACGGAGCATAAGCTACCACTTTGGGCGAGGGGACCGTAGGATTGGAGGGGAAAAGGCAGTGTTCGTTAGATATACGTCGGTAGCTTCGATGCATTCGGCTAGATTCGGCTCGTTATTAATGGCTGGTGGGCTGTGTGCCGTATTATTATTTAATGCTTTATACTATTTACTAATTTTGTTAAATACATATATCTATACAAACTAAATGATGTACGGAATTTTTAACGTATAATAAGTATATTCTTTTCATCTCTCATAGCATACATGTATGTAACGTGATTGTATACCCAAATAGCACCGAAAAGGAACGAAGTTACCCGATTTATAAGTAACCACCCCCTTTCCGCGAATCTTACACCCCGCTCAGTTCATGCTCCGTCTATACAGGGTGTCCCAAAAATGTCCTCCGACCCGGAAATGGGGCACTCGGGGGGTGAATTGGAACAACTTTTTCCGCGCTAGCGGTGGCTACGCGCTACGCTTGTACTACGAAGCTCCGAACAAGTAGGTCACCATGCATCGCAGGAAACCGCGTATAATAATAGCAAATAAACAAGACGTAACAAATAAAATCATACTTTTTATCATCTGTAGTTTGTTATTTAAAGAGATTAATGAATGAAACGTAAATGTAAGCAAATTATGTGCAACGTAAAAAGACGAATGCACATTTACATTTTTGTAAATTCCTTTTTACGAATTTGTAAATTTCCTTTTCAAATAACGTGTGAATGAAAAAGTAATGTAACAGAGAATAAACGAGAAGTGATTGTAGTTCGGTGAAATTAATAAAACAATAATGACCAATAAACTGAATAGAACTCACCCTTACAGAAATTCACCTGCAGCGTAGAAACCTGAGTCATTAGGTCAGTGTACCGAGCCTGGGCAACGACGGACGAAATGGTTTATGGAAGGGTAGAGTCGATGCCACTGGTGATCGCAGGTATGCGACACCAGCCGACGTTAAGAGTTGCAACGTCAAGTGCCGCCGGGTTAATCCATCGAATATGTATTCACTTCACTGCACTGCACTAACACTGATCACGCGACACAATCACTTAATGTATTTTTAATCCAACGTGTTGTTACTACGTTAGGAAAATTCATGGTCCCGGAAAGGGCCGATTGTTTTCAATTTTTCAGATATTTTACGTAACCAAACACTTGCACACCAACACACGCATATCCGTTA
>NW_015374286.1:20932-33072 GCF_001272555.1 Dufourea novaeangliae | reverse complement strand
AGGACCACCAACGTGCCCGTTGCTTCGAGTTGGAAAGCACAATGTACATTGTTTTCCTCGAGGAGCAGGGAAAAAATTTTACCGACACGTGTAAGTTGACGCCGCTTGGCCCTGGACGACCACCCTTGTAGAGGCCGGAGCGGAATTTTCGGTTATTTATCGCTCAAAATCTTCGGCTTCGTAGCAACCGTGAACTCACAACAGAATTGACAATCGAAAATTTTATTACAACTCTGTGAAATTGTAGTTCTCATGAAAACATTTCATACGTATTTTTTTTTTAGTATTCCGTCAAATATCTCGGAAATTATTAGAAATATAAAAACCGTATTCGTTAAATTCTTTTCCGTAAAATAAGCCTATCGGTAGGGTGATGCGGTTCATATTAACGTAATAGTAACCCATTGAAGACAGCGGTGCGCCCCGGTTCAGGTAAAAGAATCGGGCGCTCCACTATTACAGTCGACTGATGGTATCGCTAACGCTCCAGACTATTTCAATAGATTAAAAGCTATATCAAAGTATCAATGATTTACGGAAAAGAGTTCAACGAAAGATTGTTTAAAGAAAGGGATTATTCTGGAATTCAATGATATAGCTACATTCAATATAAAAACAAACACAATATTGCAAATTGTACGGTTTATATATTTCTAATAAATTCCGAGATATTTGACGGAATACTAATAAAAAAAGGCCGAAGAAATTGAGCCATAAAGAATCGAAATTTCCACTCCGGCCTCTAGAAGGGTGGTCGGCCAGGGCCCTCTTCATTTCGGACATTTTCAAGCCGATTGAACGTGACGTCTGTTTTCTATCTCGAAGCAGTGGGTACCCTGGCAATAAATTAACGGGCTACGGCGTCTTGGAGAAATTGCGCGACGGTTCTTCCCTTGCATTCGAATGTCATGGTGGTACGTACACAATAACGGATATGCGGGTGTTGGTGTGCAAGTGTTTGGTTACGTAAAACATTTGAAAAATTGAAACCAATCGGCCCTTTCCGGGGATACGAATTTTCCTAACGTAGTAACAACACGTTGGATTAAAAATACATTAAGTGATTGTGTCGGGTGATCAGTGTTAGTGCAGTGCAGTGAAGTGAATACATATTCGATGGATTAACCCGGCGGCACTTGACGTTGCAACTCTTAACGTCGGCTGGTGTCGCATACCTGCGATCACCAGTGGCATCGACTCTACCCTTCCATAAACCATTCCGTCCGTCGATGCCCAGGCTCGGTACACTGACCTACTGACGCAGGTTTCTATGCTGCAGGTGAATTTCCGTAAGGGTGAGTTCTATTCAGTTTATTGGTCATTATTGTTTTATTAATTTCACCGAACTACAATCACTTCTCGTTTTTCTCTGTTACATTACCTTTTCGTTCACACGTTATTTGAAAAGGAAATTTACAAATTCGTAAAAAGGAATTTACAAAAATGTAAATGTGCATTCGTCTTTTTACGTTGCACATAATTTGCCTACATTTACGTTTCATTCATTAAACTCTTTAAATAACAATCGACAGATGATAAAAAGTATGATTTTATTTGTTACGTCTTGTTTATTTGCTATTATTATACGCGGTTTCCTGCGATGCATGGTGACCTACTTGTTCCGAGTTTCGTAGTACAAACGTAGCGCGTAGCCACCGCTAGCGCGGGAACTCGGCTAGCAAACTCGCGCTCTGATTGGTCGCGGTTTTTCGTTGATATCTCGTTAACGAAGCCTCAGTTTACATTGTTGCTAAGGAAAAAGTTGTTCCAATTCACCCCCCGAGTGCCCCATTTCCGGGTCGGAGGACATTTTTGATTAAAAAAAAGAAAAAAAAACAATTTCTGCGCTGGGATGAACATTTATAATCCTGTTCTGCAATGTATCTCCAACATACTACTCGCTTGACCAATTCTTTATTGCTCGAAGAAAGGAGTTTTTGATTTTTGACCGCAGTAACCCATTTTTGTGCTATATCTTCCTTTTAAGGAAAATGATGCGAAAGATCTATAGATTTAGATGGACAGTAAGGAACAACACATGTGGACTGATGTTTGATGTCGCTCATTGGGGTACTACAACACAAAATTTTGTTCTATTCAATCTAAAATAACTACAAATGAAGTACGTGGTTAGTTTATTAGTCAAACAGTTATGATTCAGTCATAAAAGGTTGACACTATATTTCAAACAGTTCTAAAATTAACAATTGAAAACCTTTTACGATACGTTTAGCTATCACTATAGACTACACATACCCGAGTGTCAAACAAATCTGAAATATTACTCCAACAAATGTTCGATTCCGCGTGGAATGACCCGTACTGTTCTGCAAGAAAGTCAATCAGTGAATTCAATGCATATTGTATCAATTTTTTATCTAATATTAATAATATAAGATTGTTAAACCATATTAACATAAAAGAGTTACTTACTTGGGAATTTGTATTCAATAATCAATAAGTTTTTCACTTTCTTCACATTATACAAACAACTGCACATAAAACACAACGTGGATACATGAATATCATCGTGGCGTCGTATACACTGTCTGTTACGTGGTACGCTATATTGCAGTTTAGTTCACTTTTTAACTGTTGTGGCACCAAAAACACTGTCACAATCGGTCCCATGAGTGTCCAGCCCCTGATACCAGTTATTAAATACCACCGGAAACGAAATCTGCAAAAGTCTGAATTTAGTGGAAACGACGCTAAGGAGGTTAAAGCATTTGATTGGTCGAATGCCTCTGTATCCACTTTTCAGCCAATCCCAGCTTTCGATGCTTGCCGTAATGCAACGGTACAATTTGTCACATCTCCTGCGTTAATTAATGACCACCAAATGTTTCAATTAGGTTACCAATCATTAGCACACCTTTCTACATTGATTGATTCCTCCGAAAAGACAATCGATCCAGAAAAATCTGTTTCATGGACTGTAAACGTTATGTTCGTACACTTATATCCTGTATCCGCCAGATGACTACATAGTTTTTTTCGTTTTTTATAGAAACTAGAAACCACCAAATGTTATAATTAGGCTACCAATGACCACCAAACGATTACGCACCGATTGAGCATTTAAAAAACTTAATCCGGCAAAAAAAAAATTTTTGGCTAACTTCACGCTCAAAATTTGATCACTTGATTCCAAAAGAACGCGTGACCACCAAATGTTCTAATTAGACCACCAATGAACACCAAACGATCACCAATCGATTGGGTGTAATGAAAAGTTAAAAAGTTATAGTTGTCCGGCTAACTTCACATAGGTGCAACGAAGTGGGAGAGCGAATTTGTGTTCGCGGAAGTACGTGTGAAGGGGAAGTGCCTCATGTGGCAATATGTTAAGTGACAATATATTTATGTAGTTAGAGTCTACTGTAGTAATTATTCAGCGTTATTCGTATTACTTTTTCACAGACTGTTCCACAAACATTCGTTGTCCATAGTTCTAATACGTTCATATGCAAAAAAATTATATACGAAGAACAATTAAAGAATAAAGAAATAGTATTCACTTTATACCTTTTGTTCCTTACTATGTATATTTTACTATCATATGAATGTGTGTTTATAAAAATAGATTTTGCTTGTTTTCTGTACTGTAATACATATAAAAGGTTTGTATGTATCAAAAAATAGATATCATCTTTTATTTCAGATTACATTACTTATGCTTTGTGTTTTAATACCTCAAAACACACAGAACATAATTAGAAAGCATTGTCACTGATAACCATGGCGTTTGATTACGTCACCACGTAAGTGTTATAGCGTTCTTATACAGAGTGTTCGACTACTAGTGGGAAAAAATTTAAGGGATGATTCTTTGAGGCACAATATGACGAAAATCAAGAATAATGAAATTATGACAAATGCTTCGTTTGTTAGTTATAAGCGTTTAAAAATTGACCCATCTTCGGCGTCACGTGACAGAATCGGGCGCGATCGGACCTCTTGCGCGTTCGACGCCTCGTGCCCCACGATCGTGATCGTTCCTTCGGCACAAACGTCCGCCACTGTGTTATAGTATTTGTAACCATGTTTCTATAAGGTTTTATCAATTATTGTAGGTTTTATTAATTATTGTAGGTTTTACTAAATATTGTAGATTTTATTAATTATTGCAGGTTTTATTAATTATTGCGTGTTAAAACTTAGTATAAATAGTTGTTATAATTTAATTAGTGTAGGTTAAAAATTAGTGTTAAATAGTTATAAATTAATTATGTTGAGTGTTAGTTTTGTGTAACGTGTAGAGTGTTAAACCCAACGGAGAAACCGCTTACGTGTCTACTTAATCGCGCAGTGTGTGAACATTTTTCGGGGTCGGGACAATCGCACAGTGCATGTGGACATTTTTCTCGGACGGGACAATCGCGCAGTGTGTGTGGACACATTTCGCGGACTTCTGTGGTGTACGCGTATGTGCGGATTAATTTTATGGATACTCGTGAACAGAACAATTGTTATTCGTGACAACTAGAGGGGGCATTAACCCTCTCTACTCGATAATATCGTAAGAAAATATTTACATTTCTTGCGAATTTTATCGAGTAATCAGAGTTAATGCGATACAAGTGGATTCGACTTAAATACCGCGGGCACAAGTTATCGACATCATCTACGGGGTAAGTAGACAGCTGTCCTACAGGCTTTTCCTACACGTCGTAGTGTCTTTGAAGTGACTGTACGCTCCTTACGAGCCGTGATCCGCTGACACTCCAGGCGCGCGGATTGCCATCACTTGGGTCAATTTTTAAATGCTTATAACTAACAAATGAAGCATTTTTCGCAATTTCATTATTCTTGATTTTCGTCATATTTTGCCTCAATGAATCATCCCTTAAATGTTTTCCCACTAATAGTTGAACACTCTGTATAAACAGTAACACTGTATCTGGAAGCAAGTATATTTGACGCAAATATATAGGTCACAGAATCTCACGAAGCTGTGTCGATGTTTGAAACTAAAGAAATTAATGTTACACTTAATAATTCAACTGTGTATGACAATTTTAGTACATAATTATTACTAAATTCATAAACTTTTCATTAATATGTCCGTACCATGCACTTGAGTTATTACCTTATTCCATACTAAATTTGAAATATGTATGATTTTAATTAACGTTTTGTCAGATTTAAATATTTATCAATTATAAATATGCTATTCTAGGTAATATTTCACTTTGTTTCACTACAAAATTGAAAATCCAGTAAACGTGAAATTAATTTTTTTTGATACGTTGTATAATCTTCCTAGTTTTGGCAATTCTAATTTTATTCGAATTTAAAATCAGTGACGTATCTACATATATAGTCACTCTAATGTTTCCCGTATTATTGTAGAAATAAAGTGGTGTAACGTGACTAATATAAGCTGACTTTGCGCACGGCACTCGGGGGCTCGCGGCTGGGAAAAACCCTTGTTCAGGCGAGCTGATTGGATGGGCCTAGCTTCGCCAATGAGTATAAGTGTTGCGTAATGCTCGGTTTATAGTTGTTAATTTTAGGAGTTTAGTGGACTGTATATGAGTTGCATTTACATGGAACGAGCCAGGGTGGAAACGGATGTCTGGTGACAGCTGTGTGGCAAGTAAATGTACACATGTTGGCTCTATGATTACTTTATTGCGTCAATATTAGCTAAAACAATGAGAGAGCCAGAATTCAAAGTATGCAATGAACCAATGAGTGATCAGTTTATTATCTATTAAGTGAAGAATGAATGTGCAAACTATGGATGGTGAATATAACAGTGAGTGATCAACATTACTTGATATTTAGCAAACCAATGCCTGAGTAACATACTTGATATGAATAGAATCAATGGATGAGCAAGCTTGAGAATGTGAACACAATAAGAATTGGTTGATCAAGTCATGTGTAGAGTACTTTTCATTATTAATTTAATGGCCACACTATGAGCGGTTCTATTGCAATAGAGTCTACGTGTAAGTGAGACTTGAGTGTTTACCGTGCGGATGAGTAACCACTGCGTTGATATGTGCAGCGAGGTGGTCGTAAATCACATCGTGGTCGCAGGTGGTTTCGACAATGGCCGATCAGCTGGTGATTATTCGGCGTGAGCTGTTCTGTTGTTGAGTTGGGCTACGGTGTTGTATAGAGTTGTTCTTATTGAGTAGGTGTTCCGTCACAGTAATCACGATTTACCAGATCAATGTAGATTTGTGCACAAAGAGTCACACGAAAAGAAAACTGTCGAGTCGTACACGACACGGTTGAGACCACGATCCGAACGAGAGTGTCAGAGTGAGACGTCGTTTTCGCCCGCTTGTAAGGAAGACGGATGTGACGTATCACTGTTGATGATTGCAACTGGTGCGTTCGCTAAGCGACACGCACGCCACGGGCCGCGATTGGCTCGTGGTGAGCGACGCGCACGCCACGCGTAGCCATCGGCGCGTGGTGTGTGTGACTCTGCGGTGATGATGCCAACCATTACCGATGCATCGTTCATGGCTGATCGGGTGTTGCATGGTGGGTTCGTTGGTGATCATTGGGAGGTGCTGCCCCCGTCAATTGATTTGTCTCAATATTGAACAATAAGTATGGGCCATTTTCACCCGCAAGGCAGTCTGGTGAGACCTCTCTGCTAGGTGACACCTCAAGGAGAAGACATACCCACGCGGTGACACGGCACGCTGAGAGATATACCCATACAAGCAGAAGGCTCAGTACCAAAAACTCCTATTCCACCATTCCACCCTAGAGGAAGACGCTTCCTACGCGGTACGGCACCTCTGGGTTTTTCCCCCCCTCCTTCGTTTCTCCTCTCCGTCCCCCCGTGAAGGAAGACGTGCAGACGGCACTTTCACGGTTCTTTTTTTCTCTCTCTATATCTCTCTCACTCACCCCGGTCCGCACGCACCCTCAATCCCACTCCTTCACTCTGAGGTACTGGGACCGAAGCAGAGTTTATCGCGACAACCAGGATCGAAACACCTTTAATCTCCGCGCGTCTGTGGGTTCAGTTTACTTGTTGTTTTATTTATTCATCGGACGAACCCTTTCTCCGGGGGGAAAAGTGTAAATTTGTATCAATAAAAAAACTACTTACAAATTGCGTCTACAATTGGCGCCCAACTCGAGGCCCGAAGAATTTAAAAACGGCATCATCAAACCTACCACGAAGAAGCCCGCGACTCAAGATGGCTGTTCAGATGACGGAAGATCAGCTTGGTCGTTTGTTGGCAGCACTAAATATTCAGCCGGCTGCACCGTCAACTGCTATCGAGGGAAGTTTCGCACGCTGTACGGCGCGATTTGACGGAATAAGAGACAGGACAAAGCTGGAGGAGTTCGTGTTAACGATCTCGACTTACAAGGAAATCGAGGGTATTACCGATAAAAATGCCATAAAAGGTTTGCCGCTTTTGTTGGAAGGAGAAGCTGCGACATGGCGGCAAGGGGTCAAAGAAGGAGCAACTACTTGGGTCAGGACTACGGATCTACTGCATGTTACTTTCGCGCCAAAGAAACCAGCTGACGTTGTATATGCCGAGTTGTTTGCAACGAAACAAGGACCGCACATGGCTACGGACACCTTTATTGCACAGAAGAGCGCCTTACTCGCGGAACTGTCGTATAGACACACCGAGGTAGTGCAGTTGGATATGGTGTATGGTTTACTGAAACTTAGTATACGGGAAAAGATTCCTCGAAGTTCAATAAACAGATTCGAGGAACTAATTTCGCAAGCCAGGATATTGGAAGCCCTTGAAGAGGAAGGCCGGCAACACCAGAAGATTTCAGACGCAAAACTGACGACAGGGTACAACAAAGCTCCACGGTGTTCGTTCTGTAGGAAGACGGGTCACTCATTCGAAGAATGCCGTCGAAGGAAGAGTGGACATGAAGCAAAGAACTCCAAACCATCAATTCTCCGTTGCTATGGATGTGGGAAACCTGGTGTCATTAGAAGTCGCTGTCCAGAGTGCAACAAAACCGTGGTATCCAGTGTTCAAGCGATGGACTTCTGTGCATTGAATTCGGCTCAGATGAAGAACCGTCCGGCAGTACAGATTGAAATTAACGGTTTCAAAGGGCATGCATTTTTCGATACGGGGGCTAAAGTCAGTGTTGCTAGCCTGTCCCTGCATAAATTGTTAGCAAAAAATGGGACAAAGTTCCATCAACAAAAACTTCTTATTGCTTTAGCCGACAGCCACCCACGCGTGAGAACGGTATTATGTACAAATTTGACTGTTAAGAGGGAAGATCCTGTCAGAAGGGAATCGCACTCTGTTAGGAATCGATTTCTTGGAAACAGCGGGAGTTGTGATTAATACACCGCAACGTTCGTGGAGTTACCTACACAAGCCTAAGGAATATTATCTATTCGAGAATGAACCTATCATGACTGAAAAGTGCGTTAATTCTGAGAAACCTAAGAAGGAAGATACAGCTCTTCCAAGAAAAAGTCAATAGGGCAAAGAAAATCCAGGAAGGAAGACACAGTTTTCCTACGTACGCTGGCAGAATTTCGTACTCCAAGGGCCGTCAGTCCGTTTCCTCTGACGCCAAAGAAGAAAGCAGTAGAAGAAAGAAAACCGGTTAACACGCCAGGTACCCTATCAGTCACTCCAGATAAAAGGCAAAATGGTGAAATTGTGGACGAGTTGTTCGAGCGATGTTTTCCAAATTTTATAGTGGACGTTACGTCCTTGGATCTGTCATTACGTCCGGAAGAAGTTAAAGGGTTTCAAGACGAACGGAGGGAAGAGGTGGAAACATTGCTGTACCAACACCGGGATCTTTTTCAAACTAGCGAGGAAGCAACAAAAGTCGCAGAACATCACATTAATACAGGGGATCACGCTCCAATCGCCATATCTCCATATCGGCTGTCACCCTCGAGGAAGGCTGTTCTACAGGAGGAGATTTGGAAAATGTTACAAGAAGATGTGATTGAAGAATGTGAGTCGCCATGGGCTGCTCCCGTGGTGATGGTTACAAAGAAGGATGGTGGAATACGTCTTTGCATCGATTATCGGCGGCTCAACGCTATTACGGTTACAGACGTTTATCCACTGCCGCGAATCGACGATCTTTTGCATTCTACTTTTTCGACTCGTTTTATGACCACGTTGGACCTGCGATCAGGATACTGGCAGATACCAGTACACAAACAAGACCAGGACAAGACAGCATTTATCACCCCTTTTGGAGTCTACAAGTTCAAGCGGATGCCATTCGGGCTTAAAAACGCGCCGGCCACCTTCCAACGGACGATGGACCGTTTCTGTGCAGGCCTAGGAAATCGTACGGTTATCGCATACTTGGATGATTTGTTGATTTTGTCATCCTCGTTTGACAGTCATCTAAAGGACCTCGCTGTCACGTTCGAACGGATGCGTCTTTTCGGACTACGGATGAAGCGGGAAAAGTGTCACATATGCTGTCCGGAAATAAAATATCTAGGGCACATTATTACGTCCGAAGGTATTAAAGCAGATCCTGAGAAAGTTCAAGCAATAATAGAAAAGAGATCACCCACGGATTTAAAACGTGTGCTCAGTTTCTTACAAACTTGCTCATGGTATCGGAGGTTTATTCCCGAGTTCGCAAGTATTGCTGAACCTCTCACACGACTTACCCGGAAGAAGACCCCTTGGCACTGGGGGGAGAAACAGGAACAAACATTTGAGATGTTAAAGAAAAAATTAACGAAAGCTCCTGTTTTGAAACCTGCGGATCCGAAGAAACCTTGGACCATCCGAATAGATGCCAGCGGATACGCCATTGGTGCAGTTTTACTCCAGGGGGAGAAGGTAGAGGAACATCCTGTGGAATACGCCAGTCGACTTCTCTCTGCACCGGAACAAGACTATTCTACCACCGAGCGTAAAGCGCTCGCGGTAGTATGGGCAGTGAATAAGTTCCGCGGGTACATCGAAGGATCGGAGGTACGCGTAGCCACGGATCATCAACCTTTACGGTGACTGATGTCACTTAAAACACCTAGTGGATGTCTAGCAAGATGGGCGCTGGTTTTGCAGGAATTTAAGCTACAAATTGGTTATATTCCTGGAAGATCCAATCACGTCGCAGATTTTCTCTCCCGACCTCACAGAGAAACCTCGATCCAGGAAGTGATGGAAGAAATAGGAATGGTCAGCATTGACGTACCAACAAGGACAAACGGGGAAGTTCGAGAGGAACAACTTAAAGACGCGGAAATCAAAACTATCGTAAACTGCTTCGAGGAAACAGAACATTCTGAAAATTTTCTACACTGGACACAAAAAGGGTATTTGTTGTCCAATGGAATATTGTATCGTTACGCACCCGACGCAGACTCCGAGGAAGCACAACTTGTGGTTCCAGCGCATGAACGTGACAGAGTTTTAAAGGAATACCATGACGCTCCCACTGCAAGCCAGTATGGTGTAGAGAGAACGATTTACAAAATTTTGAATCGCTATTACTGGCCTGGCCTAAAGAAGGATGTCGCTCGGTATGTAAAAAACTGCATTCAGTGTCAGAGATATAAAGCCAGCAACCTCAAACCGGCGGGGTTACTACAAACTCCGCCCATGCAACGGCGATTCGAAGTACTTTCCATCGACCTATTCGGACCACTACCGGCGACCAAAAATGACAACAGGTGGATCTTGATAGTGGAGGATACTGCTAGTAGGTGGGTGGAACTATTTCCCCTCCCTCAAACTGCTTCGGAAGTTTGCGCCATGACAATTTTGAATGAAGTATTCATACGTTATGGCGTCCCCAGGAGAATAATTAGTGATAACGGGACGCAATTCGTCAGCGGAGTTATGCAGCAGGTATTACATTGCCTCGATATACACGCACAATTTACGCCTGTGTATCACCCTGAAGCAAACCCAGTAGAGAGGAGAAACAGGGACTTAAAAACCCAACTCGCCATGCTAGTTGGAGACCAACACCCAACGTGGGATGAGAAGTTACCTGCTATCCGCTTTGCGATGAATTCTACGAAATGTTCCAGCACCGGAAAGTCCGCAGCATACTTAACTTTTGGACGCGAATTAAGGACACCAGACGATGTAATTCGCGATCTCAGAGCGATTATTCAATCAGAAAATTTTATCGCGGAGATTACTCCACGACTGTTGCAGCTGGCTGAAACCTTACGGGCAGCTCGTGACACACAGGACCACGCTCAAGACCGACGTAAGGAATATGCTGATCAGGGAAAAAGACCAGATCCAGGTTACCAACCCGGGGATTTAGTATGGGTGAACACCCATCTCCTGAGTAATGCTGCTAAAGGGATCTCTGGAAAGTTCGCTCCTAAACGAGACGGGCCATACGTAATCTTACGCAAGGTGGTAGCTACGAGTTACGAGGTAGCTGCCAGGACAGACTCCTCAGTACCACTGGGGACGTATCACACATCCGCCCTCACCCCATGTCGAGCAGAGGAAAGCACGCTACCAAAAACGCCGATCGCGCCGATCCGAAGGAGAGGACGACCCCGCAAGAACAACGCTGCGCAAGAAGAAGGCATTTCTGGACACCTGGTCGTCCGCGACTATCGGGTCCAGAGGGTGAGATTGTAACGTGACTAATATAAGCTGACTTTGCGCACGGCACTCGGGGGCTCGCGGCTAGGAAAAACCCTTGTTCAGGCGCGCTGATTGGACGGGCCTAGCTTCGCCAATGAGTATAAGTATGGGCCATTTTCACCCGCAAGGCAGTCTGGTGAGACCTCTCTGCTAGGTGACACCTCAAGGAGAAGACATACCCACGCGGTGACACGGCACGCTGAGAGATATACCCATACAAGCAGAAGGCTCAGTACCAAAAACTCCTATTCCACCATTCCACCCTAGAGGAAGACGCTTCCTACGCGGTACGGCACCTCTGGGTTTTTCCCCCCCTCCTTCGTTTCTCCTCTCCGTCCCCCCGTGAAGGAAGACGTGCAGACGGCACTTTCACGGTTCTTTTTTTCTCTCTCTATATCTCTCTCACTCACCCCAGTCCGCACGCACCCTCAATCCCACTCCTTCACTCTGAGGTAGTGGGACCAAAGCAGAGTTTATCGCGACAACCAGTATCGAAACTCCTTTAATCTCCGCGCGTCTGTGGGTTCAGTTTACTTGTTGTTTTATTTATTCTTCGGACGA
>NW_015374286.1:659-20918 GCF_001272555.1 Dufourea novaeangliae | reverse complement strand
AAGAGTGTAAATTTGTATCAATAAAAAAACTACTTACAAATTACGTCTACAGTGGCTAATATTATTGTCAGCTTTAATTACATACAGTTAAATCTGTTATTAATTTCTTTACAAATCATTTTGACTTCCTTTTAGATCAGCTAACGAGAACAAAACTCAATGAAAAGAAATATTAATTATACTAATAACATTAACACTAATGACAAAAATACACGTTAAACGAATTCGTTCGTAGAGTATAAACAAAAATTATTATTTAAAAGGGAAGATCTCAAACACGAGTCTTAACGTTATATTAGTAATTATTATAATGTTCGCTATGACCTGAAGTCTAGTGAAGTGCGACAGTATCGAAAAGTACGAAGACAAATAAAAATAAACTTACAAATAAATGAACAATTATTTTACTAAATAGTACGCACCAAAACAATGTAGCTGGAATTTCGTTGAATTTAAGTGATACTTATGTAAATTAAAATGAAGAAAGTAACGGTGGAAGACATTGTGCTGGTAGTAAGCGACATTACATAAAATCCTCTTTGGCATTATTATGTAATCTGTCTACGTAGTATTCCATGTTCTCGTTTCGATGAACAAACGTGTATGTACGAGGGTTGCCTTTTATATTTCGGGAATAGAGAAAAAAAACAAAAATTAATCATCGTAAATGGCTTTATTGTTTTTCAAAATATTCTCCATGAAGATCGATGCACTTTTGCATGCGCTTGAACCAATTTTCGAAGCACTTTTTCCACTCCGATTGAGGTATCTCCAAAACATGCATTTTGAACACATTAACCGCTTCTTCGGGCGTCGAAAAACGTTGACCTCGTAATTTATTTTTGATGTGCGGAAACAAAAAGAAGTCATTGGGTGCTAAATCAGGGCTGTACGGCGGATGACCCATCAATTCGGTGTTTTCAGTTCCCAAAAAGTCTCTCGTTTGAGCCGATGTGTGAGAGCTCGCATTGTCCTGGTGGAGAACGATCCGTCTTCGGCGGTTGGTTTTCCTTATTTTTTCGAAGACTTCTGGTAAACAAATGGTTGTGTACCATTCAGAATTGATCGTTCGCTGTTGCACTAATGGTACAGTTGCTACATGCCCGGTTTTTCCGAAGAAACAGGCGACCATTTGCTTCGAAGTGCTTCGTGCGCGAACAACTTTTGTTGGATTTGGCTCATCTTGAAAGATCCATACAGTCGACTGCTGTTTACTTTCGGGCTCATACGCATAGATCCATGATTCGTCACCTGTTACGATGTCATAGACATGTTTTGAAGCACCGCGATCGTATTTTTTTAGCATTTCTTTCGACCAATCGACGCGAGCCGTTTTTTGAGCGATTGTCAAATTATGTGGAATCCAACGCGAACATATTTTTTTGACGGCCAAATGTTTATGCAATATTGAATGTATGCTGGTCCCACTAATGCCCAAGGATGCCTCTATCTCACGATAAGTCACATGACGATCTTGCAATATCAGTTCACGTACAGCATCAATGTTTTCTGGAACAACGACCGATTTTGGACGACCTTCACGAAATTCGTCACTGAGCGAACGACGGCCACGATTGAATTCGGTATACCACCGATATACAGTGGTTTTTGATGGTGCTTCATCGCCAAAAGTCGAATTAAGTTCATCGATTGATTGTTGTTGAGATAATCCACGTCGAAAATTGTAAAAAATAATCGCACGGAAATGTTCACGAGTTAACTCCATTTTTTGGCCGAGATACATTTTTCGAGTCACTGTAAACAACACAAATAGCGTCTGTACGTCAAAACGTTCGTAGTACGAATACTGACAAAAAAGTCGAACTTTACGACAGAGACGTCGGTTTCCAGATGGCAGCACTAGGATCGCCCATTCCCGAAATATAAGAGGCAACCCTCGTATAATTTGTCACTACGATACTGTGTTAATATATCACCGACATTGTTGAGAAAAAGAAAATCTACATGTAAATAAACATCTAAAGAATTTTTATAAATAATCTTGATGGGTTGTATTTATTGACCTTGACCTCCAAGTTTTAATTTTGCGGCTGTGAATACCTACTTTCGATTTTTTAATATTTCAATTAATGTTCAAATGGATTGTTGACATTGAAGAACATAATTGTGTTTATCTATGTTTGCCTTATCGTGAATAATGGGAATGTGGTTAAAAGACACTTTGATATATTCGAGCACCTGGTTATTATTTGCAGTCACAAAATCTTGTGCGTTTCCACTACAAATTTCCAGAACTACTGTCATTTCTAGGATTAAAAGAACACTAATATTGCAATTACTTTGCAATTAAATCAAACGCCCCGTTTCGTTTTATTATTAACAATTGAACTAAATGAAGGGAATCTTAAATATTTACATAAAGGTATATTAATTTAAATATTATTTTAAAAACATAGTAAATAACCTATGGTTTAGCTTATTGTGGCGGCACTACCTTCCTTCCCAAATTCGCCATCAGAGGTCTACCTAGTTGACACCTTTCCCACAACTACCTGAAGCCTTCCTCGTTCGTATATATACGTCCTTAACCGACCATCGTATATCCCCGCGTCTAAGGCAGGGTCTGCTAGAAAGCCTTACTGACGAGTCCACTAGCAGGCCAAGGACGAAACGCTCCCTCAACTTCCCTTCTTACATTTTCCAGTCTACAGATCGCCGCCAAATTATCATACATAAGATTATGGTTACATTTGTTAATACAAATCTTTGTAATAATTACAATTTAAATGCTACCTTAGTAAGAGAACAATCCTTGGGTATGCCAATAAGTAATCCATTATATTTTGTCAAATTCAATTCTTACAGGATATCTTCAAGGACTAATTTCAAGGAAATCAAAAGCCTATGTTGTGTGAATGATATTTGACCTTGTTCTGTAATGTTCGCCGTTATTTTGAAAGAAAAAATGTGTAGAAAAGCATATTAAATCTAAACTGTGTTATCACTTTACGAAGAATGAATAGTCGGTTACTTATTAATACACCAAATATTTTTTATGTTCCACGCCTGCGGTTCTGGAATCCAAGGTTCGAACCACCGTATTTGGCAATGTCCATATTACGAAATGAGATACCTACTCTATGCTTATTCGATATTCGCCTGTAATTTAAAAATTAAATTTAACGCAACTATTGAATCACTATAATATCTATATATGGTTAATTGGAGTGGATAGGTACAACCGATAATAATCGAAATGTTAGATATTAAATTGATTGATATTCATAAATACATTTTGAATTTGATGCAATCACTAATCGAAGCAGCGATAGGAAAATCTCATAAAATTGAATAACTATCTATCTATCGTTCATATTTTATCGATTTTATAAGACCGATATCATTATCATTCGTGATTTTTAATTCTTTAAACACTTGCAACATGACTCTTTAATAAAGCATTTTTGCAGGTAGGTTTATATAAATTCTTGCAACCGAATCGATGCATCAAATGGTTTCGGTGATTGTAAAATGACACTTTGTTCACAGAAGGCTATCACATCCATTTGGCTAAATTACGTACCAAAAAACTGCAAACTTTATTTGCAAAATAACAAAAATGTATCACAGAAAGATAATAAAGATGAAGATGAAAATAATGAGGACACTTAAATAGGAATTGCATAAAAAGTTTTACACTCGATTGTTATTTCGGAAGTATGTGAACGAATATGTGAGTCACTGTATTGACAATAAAATTGTTATACTAAAATGTACAAAATTAAAGAAAAGTATAAAAGGTATACACGTATGGAAATCAGTTTTAAAAATGAGTAAACATGCGATATATAATGCTTGATATGAAGTAGACGTAATCTTATCAGAGTTACAGTAAAAATATTCCTTTCCATTAAGTGTTCTGCAGTATGCCAATTGCTTCTCCGTGACTTCAACTCGCATCCCACAATGCCAGTACGTATGCATGAATAATCATTAAAAAATTATATCACGACTATTGAAATTCATTAACCATCTTTTATACTAATATGCGTGTAAATATGTATACCTTCATATACATAGATCTTACAATTAGCATATCGAAGTTATTATTGATAACAATCTTATAAAGGAAGTATAATCGAATTCTATTTACCAAGAGTAAATTCTTTATACTCTGTTTTTAATGTTATTAAGTCTTTAATTTACTAAATTATTATCATGCAAAATATTGTTTATATAAGTTCAAACATTACATACGTTAAATCAAGATAGTCTTGCAATAAAACAGAAGGTTACTATAAATTAATAATATTACGTTACTATACGTGTGTAAACAGAAAAAACACTTACATTAAAAGTTAATTCTGTTTGCTAAATATTATCTCATATTATCGAGTAAACCAATTATTGACCAAGGTAAGTTCCTACTACTAGCATTTGATTGTTTGGAATTTTACTACTGAATTTTCATGAATACATGTTACAAAAAATTTTAATACGATGACTAACACCGTTTTTACTATTGGGACAATATCATAATAAAATACATTTATTCTGTCTTTGTTATTAACGATATAAGTATCTTTGTATTGATTTGAACACTTGTTACTTTCATTATAAGTTTACCACTAATAATATGATATTTATAAGATGTTAAATGCTTTTGTTTAGAAATTGAATATTTCTTAATGTAATTTAATAGCTCCGGTCACCCATGACCACCATAACAGTCGACATGTTAATATTATTCTCAGAGTTAACAAATATTTTCCATTCGAAGATGTTGTCGATTTGAAACAAAATTTATCTTACAACTGACGTAAATATTTTGTATTATCAGTTGTTTCGTGGCTGGTGTTATCCCGTATGGGGGATTTGCGATCGGGGTGATAGAAATTAACCGAGCCTCACACGTGTGGTGGTTGCGAACTCAGTTTAATTTATGTTAACAAACTGTACGCACTGAATTTCCAGTAATAAATAAATGAAACACAAATTAACGGTGAACGATGTTATTAATAACGGCGATAGCTAAAAGCTATGGTCCACGTGCGGTGGAAATGAATTAGAATAATGGTAAAACACGTGGTGATCGATTGGCGATTAAAACGGTTGTGTTTTAAGTCAGAGGTCACCGGAGCGAACGATGACAAAGATCTGATGGTCGCTCAGGAGGGGGAATTGCGCGCTTGACCGAATTGCGAGCCACGCGCACGCGGTAATCGCGATGATTACGCTAATGGCGTTGAGGCGTTCGAATGGTAATCGCGTGAGTTTACGGCTGCAGAATTTGGTAAGGGCCGCGTTCCGGAACATCAGTAAATAAATTGTACTCTATATACTTGGTTAATATTTTGTTATCGTTAGTCATGGTGGATAGTAAAATTGTTGATCAAAACTAAACGTATAATGGGTCATTCATTTCAATGAGTTATGTAGTTGAACAAATTTAATACGTACTATTAACGAAGCATCAATGATAAATTAATATTTTTGGGCGAATATTCGTATATTGTAGATATTCTAAGTTCAGTAACTTTATACCAAATATAAGTTGATTTTTTACATTATCCATTTTAGTGCATATAAATATAATTCACTATTCCTACTATAGTTTCAAAAATATTATTAACAACATATCACAAAATATGAAATTATTAAGCTTTTACATAGATAAATTATATATGAAATCGGCTAGGATATGTTCTATCTTAAATATTATAACATTTACAAACATTAATACAAACAGTTTACAGGGTCGAAGTTGTAATTGAAGAACAGAAATGCACTTACAGTTAGTGATCATAAGTATAATTTAATTCAATTTCTAAAAGAATTCTATGTACAGGGAGTGTAAAAAGTATTCGTACACCCTTTAAAACGGAACAACTCTTAAAATTGGTCCAAATGACTTGAGTTTTTTTGTGAAGTTAGAGACATTAATTTACTAAATGATGTGACAAAAAAATTTGAAAAAGTTGCAATTGGTCCGAATCGCGAACAAAATATTAAAGGTCGTGTTTTACAACTTTTTAATTTGAGGCTATAATGAAAATTTAATAAATACATATCGAAGATTTATGTTAGTTATATACATGTTGAAAATTTCATCAAAATCGGTTAATGTTGCTATGAGATACAAACGATTAAAAATGTTGAAAATCGCAGTTTTTCCCGACTTTCGATCTACAACTGTAGTAAATTTAACAATTCTCTCATCTTTGATGTCTGTCGCTCGTTTCTGTATTAACCGATTTCAATTACTGTCCTGTAGTTTACATATTATAATTACCACTCCCGTGTACATGTATATATCAAGTATCACTGTTACCTCAAAATTTTTGTATTTAAAGAAAACAGAAAGGACACCAAAAGAATAATTTACTTTTAAAAAATATCAAAATAAATCTTTGTAATACATAAATATTAATATTGAAAGAGCTTATATCTTTAAAAGAGGATTAATTACTACAAGTAATTAATTCAAATCTAATACAGGGTTAACTTATTTTACATATTAACATAATACCTAATTATTTCATTTGTGCCGACGGTACACCTTTCTTCAGTCAGTTTTATAACAAATTAAAAATACGTAAAGAGGAAGTAAAGCAGTAATAAGGGTAAGAAAAAGATTTTTATAATATTTATATTGCAAATATCGATAAGTGTTGAAAAGCTATAACAACATTTTATCAGTATTGGAAATGGGTTAAAATAAATAGTAAATACTATGAATCCTTTTATAACGTCTTTTATTTCTTGGCGTGGAAGGACGTCTTAACGCTTTGGAAATCGTACTGGAAGTGAGGAAAAATCCGTAAGGGTATGATCGAGAGTCAGTCGTCCACTTATGAAAGAAAATAGACCCGGACTGCATACCGTTCATTACCCAGCTCTCAGGTCAAAACGTTACAGGCCCATGGGTCCGATGACATCCGATCTATTGTATCATTTTGTCTAAAGCAGTGTTTCTCATACATAACACTATTCATTTTTGCTTACTAGCTGACACATTATAATTATGTAGTAACAATCCAACAATCAGTTTAATGGAACATTTATTCCAGCATTAAAAAGTAACTCATAAAGTTGGAAGTATTGAATAAACAAAAAATAGATAATTTGTATATTTAAAATGTGACTACACAGAGTGTCCCCCAAATCGTAGTACTCATTACTTACATTTTCTTATTTAAAGCTTCGTTTTCGATATAATCGTATTTGAAAATCTGCGCGTCTGTTCACTGCATACCGTTTCTACTTACTACCATAGTGAATACACTGAATACTACTTAAAAGAAAAAAATGAAAAATAAAATAAAAGAATACTCAAAAGAAAAACTGTATTATTTGTTCGACTTATTTTTTTTTATAGAATCACCACCCAGCTGGTTGTACCACGATTTTATGGACACCCTGCATAGTGACTATACTTCACTGAAAAAATTTTGTGCGTTTTAGATTCCTGTATCCTCTTCTTTGCATTATCAATTTTTATACGCTATTGGTTTACTTGACGTAAACACAATAATACCTATTAGGATACACACCACAGTACAATATATGTACATCTTATTCACAATCATACATAAATCACGTAAAATTACAAACGCAACATATTATACTTCAGACTTTATCTGGCAATCTTTTTTCTTAAACCCCTTTACAGTGTTATAAAATAATAATAAAGAATTCAATTTTTCTACTCAAACAAAGTATTGTGTTATTCTCTGTTAAAATTACTTATAAGAATTATATTTTTTGTTTCCAGCTATGCCCAAATTTTAGTTAAACGAATGTGCTGTGTACATAAAACCTTGCTTTTCCGCACTTGAAGACTTGTCCTAGCCTCTCTCATACTACACTGTTAACGATTCATTTTGTATAATAGTTTCTCATTAAGTTAATTAAAGAATTCATTTATTTTGTAATATTGAAATATTTAAATATAATTAATAATAATTAGAGAATTCATTTATTTTGTAATATAGAAATATTTATAATATAAATACATATATCCATATTAAGTAATACAGAAAATAACAGATTCTTTTATTGTAGAAAACACCGTTCACTTTCAGAGGACTGATGGTTCCTGTATTAACTCCCTTCAACAATGATAGGTAATAATTAATAACTCCAATACTTTGAGAAATACTAAAAATTTTCTAAATTTAATCTTAAATTTAAGGTTGTATAAGGCCCGATGCAGACTAGCGAGTTTTGTCGCGCGCTTTGTCGCGCGTTGTCACAGCGGTTATTACACGCTCGTCTGAATATAAAAGTTCCGTGCACATTTTGTCACAGCGGGCCAACGATATCCGACAGTCGATTTTCACCCGCCGCGAGCCCTGAGGTATCGCCGCGTATAAGCCCGCTCATATGTATTTCCTGATATGTTTTTGTGTACTTCTGAAACGCGCGAGAAATGCCCGCACGACACTCATTTAAGAAAGTATACATTCCATTTCTGTAAAAAAATTTGTCTCTGATGTCATTGAAATCCAGAAATTATTTCTAGTATGTTAAATGTAAAAAATATTTTTATTTCATTTTCACGGAAACCAGTTTCATTTTTTACTTTTCATAACATTTAGTATTTTGGAGTTTTGTATCGTTACTCGATAAAACACGGGTAAGAAAACTTGTGTTCCTATAACAATTGTGTATGACTTGATTTATATAGAAAGTATTAGATCTCATTTACCTTAACATCAGCTGCGTCGTGTCCTTAAATGTACATTATTTTATCAAAAAGAATTATTTACTCTTTTCTTAATTATTCTAGTGCAAAAACTCTGAATTTATCAGTTATCCCACAATACGTTGAACACTTGGCTAAAAAGAAAATCACTGGAATTCTTGGTAAGCAAAAATTATATCGTGACTAATACTTCCAATTTAAGTTGATACCTTATCGAAATAGAGTTCTAAAGGAATAATTAAGTAATAATCATTATATTGGACATATTATACATTTTGTATAATATACAGGATGGTCCACTGCTCATGGTAGTATTTCGTTAAGCAAAAAATGTGAAATAAAATTCATGTAGTTTTCTATACGATAGCTAACTATTCAATATGTATAGTATAAACAGTTGAGTTCCATTCATCGTATATCAAATCGTAACGAAAAGTCTTAACAACTTGTACACCGAATCGATTCCTTTTTGACATTATAAAAGTCATTAATTTCCAATTAACAGTAAATGGAACGACTGGAGAGGGTACATCTATGTCTGTAGCCGAAAGAAAATTGGCAGCTGAGGCCTGGGCAAAGGCTGTAAAAACGACAAAGCAACACTTGATGGTACAAGTAGGAGGTGCACCTCTACCTGATGTTCTTGAACTCGTACGTATAAACAATCTCGAATATTTACGAATACTTGACTTTGAATTGTAATAACATAACTTCTAAAATATTTGTCAGAGCTTCAATTTCTACACAGATGGTGATTACTTGAATCTATTCTAAGTTCTGCACTTTACTTTACTACATTCCTTATTATCATAATTTTCTTAATTATCTGATAAGTAAAAGTAATATTGTCGTTTAAAGGCAAGGCATGCGGAAAATATTAAGGCTGATTCCTTATTGTGTCTACCGGAATTATACTTTAAACCAACAACAACGTACCAGTTAACGGAATATTTGAAATTAGTTAGCAAAGCGGCCCCAAACACACCACTTCTGTATTATCATATTCCAATGTTGACAAATGTTAATGGTAAGTTTATATTTAACAGTGTTTTCGGACCTTAAAAATAGAAAAAGTTTTATAATTTAAAGAAAAACATGCAAATTGATAAACCTGCTTCTTAAATCAAAGTTTATGAAACGTTTACTAAAATTTAAAAATCGTATTTCCTTATATTCTTTTGTTATCCTTCAACGTCGTTCTTATTAAATTAATACTTTGGTCGTTTTTAAAGAATCTTGAAGAGATACGGTTGAACGAATGTAAAATTTATTATATGGAATATTATCAATTGCTATCATAATATTGACCGTAATAATAATTCAAGCTTCAAGACTAATTAATGTCATGACTTTGGCCTAAATTTCAAGGGTATACATACAAAATGTCTAAAACACGATTTTTAATATACGAAACGTTTTTCTTTTAGTGCACATGGGACTATTTTTAGAATCTCTTGGTGACAAAATTCCAAACTTTGCGGGAATAAAGTTCACGAGCTCAAACTTAGAAGAAGGTTCTCAAGCACTAAATGCTGATAATAAAAAATACGTGGTTTTCCTTGGAAATGATCAGGTATGTTTATAACTGTATTTACAACTGTAACGACATTTAGAACTTTAATTAAGAAAATACATAGCCTTGTGTAGTACCCATACTAGTGATATTACATAAATAACAGAATTTGTATAATAATTGCCATTGTGACACATAATATGCGTACATACATATTATCATATCTGATAATGATACATAATTAGAACAGGGATGAAATGTTGCATAAGTTCTCAATTACTTTTATAATATTTTACAATTTATTAATCTATTATTAATATTAATTTGCAATTTAATATTTTATAATTTCAGAACACATTCACGATTGTGAATATATATTTATATTTATATGAAATTTATTTTAAGATTCCTAAACTAAATTATGTAACTATTATCTTTGAAAGGGGTTTTTTGTGCTTTGTATTATCTCTCCATACTTTTTTTACTTTGTTTTCAAGAAATACAACTTTTTCAAGTTTATCTTACACTTACGCATTCGATTGTACTGTGCACACTATTTTATTTATGTATTTTTCGTGAAGGATTACCGCATGTCCAGTTGTGTCATCACAGTAGTTGTTCCCTGTATGTACTGTACAGTTTTCTTTATTATTATATTATTTGTTTTAGCTACTGGGCGCTGGCTGTGCGTTAGGAATGAATTCGTTTATTGCAACAAGTATAAACATGCTACCAGAACTAGCATTTCAGATTCTTACAGAAGGAACAGTAGGAAACAATTTGAAAGCAAGGGAGACGCAGGAAAAACTTTCGAAAGCTGTCATCGCTATATCAAAATATGGTAACATGTTTGGATATTTTATTATTTCATTGCACAAAAAACATTCTAAATGATGAGAAAATCCACAACATATAAATTTTCTGCTTATTCGCATTATTTTCGATACGTATGTAGTTAAAATTTAAGAATTAAAAATCCAAATCCTGAGATTTTCCAAGGAACTTCGATAACTTGAAAATAGCGATTTATTTCAGTTTTCTGATTTTTAGAGAAACTTAATTATTGGTATTAGTAGTGATACTATTCGACAATTCTTCCCTTCAGCTACTTTTTAGTTCTTAAAATTAAAGACATTTTGCACATTCCCCTATAAATTATTTTTTTTATTTAGTTTATTATATTTTATTATAAGAAATATATCGTCATAATATTATACGTATATTACAAAACCAGAAAAATATGAAGTCATAAAGTTGATACAATCGTGTACTTTTTCAAGCAATATGAATTATAAGTGTTAAAGTGAAGAACAAAAAGACATTATCTTAATGTTAAATTATAGGCAGTTGGGTGGAAACTATGAAAACAGCAATGTCTTTATTAACAAATATCGACCCTGGACCTACACGCGCGCCATTGACAATACTACCTTCAGAAATCACAGCGGCAATGGCCAAAGATTTACAAAATTTAGGACATGAAATAACAATATAACATTTAAAAACAAGAACATATCACCGATCAATTTAATATCTTTATGTAAAATGCTTAATAAATTACTTGTATGCAGATATATTATTCGCATGTTTTATATTTACATGAATATGCAAGATGTTCCCCAAAATATTTGTGCAGTAATAGAAGAGTAACAAATAGTATACTTAATTACTGTTAATCAGAATATACCCTCATCTTCGCCACTCCATATCCAGATTCTATAGGCACAATGCTCCCGTTTTGAAGGCAACGCATCGTCACTCAGATTATTATTAATTAGAAGCCATTTCTAAACTTCAGCACCACTGTTTCAATTGAAAAATGACATATTCAGAGAAAGCCACATGACTCAACATAATCATTCGCCATTACGTGAAATTACATAGATTTGTTTAATTTCATGCACCCTCTCAAGGTCCGTACCATAAATTTTTCCAAAGTAAAACAGCACCTGGTCATTCAACTTAGATTCCAGTTAAACAATTGGATATATACCCACTTAATATTAAAATAAATAATTGTCATTTCGATAAATACTATTATTTAACACTCAAACACTTAGATACAGGCTGACGATTTTTGTAATCACTGCAGTACCTATACAATACATTGATTCCAATGCCAATTAAACTTGCCTGATCATAAGCACTATGAGTACTTTCTTCTAACGGGAACAACATGGTAATAGTACTTGAAATTCTACGCTCAACAGGCGTATTTGTCACATTCCGTCTTAAAGAAAAATTATTTATACCTCGAAAAAGAAACATTTCCAGACCTTTTTTATGACTTCTCTTCATCCTGGAGATGAGAAATCAGTACTCAAGTTTGTGCATCTATTTCTGTTACACTTTATATGTATATTATCAGGCTGGACCTATTACAAAACGCAGAAACACACATTAGCTCCAAAAATAAATTGCCCACTACAAATGCGAAAGAAACCCACTAGTCAACTATAGTATGCAATAATTGTTTTTTAATTAATAAATACTTTTCCTCGTTGAAATTTGAAACTTGGAGTATGTAGCTTAAATTTCAATAGTTATTAATTGGAAACAAATTATAAGAGTATATCTGGACCCCAGAGGTAGAGTCTATTAAGTCCACTTATTCTAAAAAATGACATTTTACATGTTTCCCCTATCAAATTTCGACAATAAGTCGTTTCATTTTTAATATAATAATGTAAAAATGATATCTTGTTCCGAACCGAACAGTGTAATGTCCATCATATAGGGGACTTAATGCAATGTTCACCATTTCTACATATCGAGACATATCTCAAATCCATTCAATAGTTCGAAGATAGCGATTGTTTACCGTTGAATTCTTACCGAACGGTTGCAAAGTTACAAGGTTTTTGCACCTTTGATTTGCTTTTCTCTAAACTTTGAAAAATGTGACTTAATATTGTCTGACTCTGGGCTTCAGATATTAGATGTATAAATAAGTTCTCGCGGTTTCTTTCAAAAATATATTCATTAATATAAAAGAAACGATGTGATAATTTCAATTCAAGTATTTGCCTTCGGAATCTACTCCTTTTTGCAATCTCTCAAGCAACATATGGATACCGCGGCGAATAAATACTTCGTTCTTTGAGACGATAAAGTCATCGACACATTTTTTAATTTCGCTTCATTTCGAACGGATGTGTTCATTGATCTCTATACTAACTGGAGAGAACCTATCCTTCTTCTTCCTATTATCCTTTCTATCTGTACCATTCTGCCTACATTTGCATGTAGAGGGGGTATAGAAGCCACGCCATGATCTGTATATGTGTGTAAGACTGACAATGAGATAAATTCACCGCATATCTTCCCTCTGTCTCAGACCGGCCACCATCCCACAGTTCACTTTCCAATTATACATATAGTATGTATACATATGTAGAAAACTCAATGGCTGTATCAGAGAGACCATGCTGCATTGACCACAAGTGATGGAAATCAGGTGGTGAAATGTCTGAAGAGTACGCTAGTTGGGGCAAGACTTTGAACATAAATTTGAAAATCAATTTTCGAAATCCATTTAACACGTAGGTGCTTATACGTATAATCGTGTTGACAATAAGTAGAAACGGAATGTAATGAACAGACGCGTTAACCTATGTAGTTCCTATTGAATTGCAGACGAATCCAGCTGGTTTTAAAATTCGATTGTCTCGAAAAAGAAACATCATACAAAAAAATTTTATTTTACATTTTCGGTTTCTTTTTGCATGTTAAATAACATCATTTCGGGTTGTACCGCCAGTTCGAATACTCCCTGTATATAGCCTACAAATTTAACAATAAATATTTCATAAACTAATAGCCATATGCAGCTGAAACAAATCATATCTGCCCATTTTGATGAAAGTTAGAAAAGTATATCTCACAAATATATTTCACCCATATCTTTTTATCTATATTTTTATGGGTTACATTATATTTTAATTTGATTAAAATCCTTGACAGCAAGTTTTATAAAGTAATCGATTTAACGTGAAATATTGCAGATTGAAACTAAAACGTCAAAACGGCAGAAAAATTTGTATAAAAATGATAGTAATATTATTGACACATCGTTATAAATGAAAACAGTTTTCAAAATAATTTTTGTTTTTAATTAAATTATTATGAAACAATTTAAGTGAAGTGCGAGTTCCCTGATAACCAGTTGTATACAAGTTTTGAGCAAATTACCAGCAATAAATGACAAAAGTTGTCTAAAAAACCATAGCCATCTGTTCCCGAATTTGACTTGGGTTTTGCAGGCAACGCCAGCTGAAAAAATGGTAAAGCAAAAATTGACAGAAAATCTTGCAACATGACCTATGTCAAATTGAGGACAGAACCGGAACAAGGTTTGCGCAAGCTAATTTGCTGCATGTATGTCGCGGCCAATTTGCTGCATATGTTGCTTTAAGGTTATATTTATTAAACTAGGTTATAATTATCCAGTAATATTTAATTAAAAATGGATAGTGAGCAGAATCCGTATCTTTCAATATTGGCCGATCAAAAGCTCCGACAACTTTTTTCAAAAGCGTGACAACAGGACACCACCGTGTTGATTTTTTGGAAACCGTACGCATGCTGTAGCAGTTTGCAAACTTCACCGGCCTTTCCCGGCGGTCGCTCACCGACTACGCGACCGAAACTGCACATTTTTCAAATTGAAAGAACAAAACTTGTTTTATACGACTTACATTTGTAAGTCCCACGTATATTTAACATAATTATAATATTAAGATATATAATCTCTTATAATCGAAGACTTAGAATTGTAAGAGTTCGTAAGAAGTTATTTCAAGGGATCGCAATTAACGGATTTACGCTTGTTTTGTACACCAGACTTTATTTCCTTTCTTTCTACTTGTAGGCAGTTCGACTTTCATTGAGTGCGAGCCTTCCAAAACATTCATTTATACTTATATCTTTGTATTTCTTTGTTTTTATGTCGCGTGCCCTGAGTCGTTCGCTCGGTGTCGCGCGTCATTGCCCTAATCAGCTGTTACTGATTTCGTTCGCATTCGACAATTACACTGTTCAACAAATTTGAACTTTTTTTCGTTTTTGTAACTTCTAATATGCGTTTCTGATAGATCTTCATGAGCTGAATACAAATCTGCAACCTGTTTCTTTCCAGCACGTCCAGTTTGTGAAAAAATAAATTTTTTTTAAAATGGCAAATTTGCAACTTTGGTGCTGTGTTGTGCTTTTACAGTAATAGTTATACAATTTCTTTTGACACGAAATAATTCTCTGGGCGCTTCCGAACAAAATGATATAAATTATTATTATATTATAGACATCTAAATATATTTAAATAATATTTAAAGTGAAAAGGACACCGAAAACGCACCACTTTTTTCTGAACTATATCGCATCCCTATTTAAAAAAAACAGATTTTGTAATTTTTCGTGACACTTTCCTGAGCAGAAAGGTCTGCTTTATCGCATGCTATGGTTAGATCTTGTCCAAGACCTTTAGTTTTTGAAATAAATTAAAGAATATCAGCAAAAAGTGGTGCATTTTCGGTGTCCTTTTCACTTTAAACATTATTTAAATATATTTAGATGTCTACAATATAATAATAATTTATATCATTTTATTCGGAAGAGTCCAGAGAAATATTTCGTTTCAAAAGAAATTGTATAACTATAATTGTAAAAGCACAACACAGTTCCAAAGTTGAAAATTTGCCATTTTTAAAAAAATTTATTTTTTCAAAAACTGGACATGCTCGAAAGAAACGGGTTGCAGATTTGTATTCAGCCCATGATGATCTATCAGAAACGCGTATTGAAAAGTGCAAAAATTTTTAGATGTTCAACAGTGTTATCGGTCTGCCTTAGAAATGGACATTATCTAGATAAAAAATTATTTATATAACTGTTCGAATAAAAGATACTTTATCTTTATTCGTTATTCGAAGCTTGAATAAAAAAAATATCTAATCGGAGCGTTTTATTCATAGCGTTGATGATATTTTCATCGTTCGTGTATCTTTTATCCAAAGGCGTTGAAGAAATCTATAAATAACTTTCGCAGTCAGCCAGCTCGAAAAAACGCGCTGGCGTGCGTCGAGCGTCGAACGTTTAAGGGGGGTGACTCCTTTGGGGCCAACTCCGAATCGATCGAAGCGCCGATGTATACAACCGGACGCCAGCGGAAAGACAAAATCGATTTTCGGACGGCTATATAATGCGACATCTAGCGGCAGTACCCACAAATAAATTTTGTTCCCCGTTACCATCAAGCTGGGTTCGTGTATTTCCTACGCGAAGACAGTGTTGCCGGACAGTATCGTTTTTCTTACGCTGTTGCCTCACGTCCCGCATGCAATTCTACCCGTGAGGAGAACGATGGAATAGCTACGGCCTACGGCCTACGGCTCGTGGCGAGATTTCGATTCTCGCCGAACGTAGGAAAAGAACGGCGCGGGGGAAAGGGAAAGAAATTGGAAAATGATGTTTCATATTGTAATATTTACGTACTAATGCGTGCAACGATAAACCTTTTCTATTCATACTTGTAATGATGCTTATTTTTTTAATCGATGGAATTACATACAAAATACTTGACATGGTATTCCCGAGAAACAAATTGTAACAATGGCACAATATATATTCCGGGTATTCCACATACAAAAAAAAATACTATTCAAATCTCTTGTTGGAAATGATATTTATTTATCTTTTATTGACATAATTGATACAGGTATTAGGAGTCGTGATAATTTGATTTTCTTTGAAAAATCACTGTAACGTCAATTGTTAACATTAAGAGTTGAAACTTAGACGAACTCTGGGGAAAGAGTTACATTATCTGTTCCTTAATTTTTTAAATAATCCATTCAGTAGCTTCTCTTATAAAGATCATAAAGATCCAGTATGCAAACGGCGGGCACGCGGCAGCAGCGGATTCGGGAGAGACCGCCGCATGACAAGCTCGTGGTGCCTGAAATTGATCTCGCCCGTTTTATCTAGCGAACCCGGAAAAATTCAGATTTTCTGTGCAACAAATTAACGTAGACCGATGATTTTTTTTTATTTGGGGTACCTCGACGAGATTTTAAGAAATAGAGTGACCAATTCTATAAACAATTAGTTAAAACCCGAAATTTTTACTTCTTCGATTTTTTATGTTTTAAATTGATTCATTTTGTTTATTAATTATAAGTTATAAAACAGAGACAAATCTGAAAACTGCACATTTTTCAAATTGAAAGAACAAAACTTGTGTTATACGACTTACATTTGTAAGTCCCATGTATATTCAAATTATAATAAAGATACAAATATATTGGAATTCTCAACGCAGTTTAGTATACGAAATAGAGACGACCGAACGCCCAGATGGCTGCTCCAATGTTTATAGCAAGGCGAGCGCAGCAACGGGGCCCTAAAACGCAAGGCCACGGTGTCGTAAATTAGCCACGCACCCTTGAGGAGTTTTCCGTTGACGACGACGAAAGGACCTCCCAGTCGAGAAGCGTTTTAAGAGTTTTACAGTTTAATCCGGGTCTTAGAATTTTCGGCACGTAGATGCAATTAAGACATTTTTCCGTACTGCTGAAGAAATGACAAATTTTTGTAGTGGCGTTTTATGAGACCGTACAAATAGATTAATTCGAAAATTAAGGAACAGATAATTTAACTCTTCCTCCAGACTTCGTCTAAACTTCAATTCTTAATGTTAAAAATTGACACTATAGTTATTTTGCAAAAAAAAATTATTTCTACTCCTAATTAACATTTGAATTTTATCGAACGTAAAAGAGGATAGCGTGAGTGAAAGATAGGGAAATCCGAGGATCAGGGTGAACAAAAGAAAGATATTGATGAAACAATACTAATGTCTGTAACAATACAATTTTTTATTCGTACATGGAATAGTATTCCATATGTTCATACATATGTAATTTCATGTATGTGTTTCAAAACAAATTGTAAAAATTACATTGTATATTCTGAGTATTCCACGTGTAATTTTAAAACATAGAATACGATACAATATTCTAAGGAAATGCGAGTTTTCGTGCGTTCTGAGCGGGTGTTTGGTTTTCGTCACTGCAAGGCCCAGGAAGGGAGAGCGATAGACACTTGAGGGTGTCATAAATAAACCTTTCCCGGTACTGAGTCTCGTAGGCCAAAAGACTGTTTTCCCAATGCGACAAAGAACTGTTCATTCTTTATTACATAAAATCGTCAGCTTGAACGAATGTCTAAAATACAATACAAATTTGGTGTTTGAAATTATAATTAGTATTAAATAATTACCATTGCTGAATTTATATATGTATTAACATGCTGAATTCTATGTTATATTTAAAAGTTCTGGAACATTACCTGAAATGTGGTACTTGATGGTTTTCTTTGTTACTTGACTTTTCTTTGTTACTTTGACGGCATTGTTCTTTTCTACCTTTCGTACAATGTGGCACTTGATGGTTTTCCGTTTGAATGTCCAGCAGTAATCCTTGTCTACATTATTCAGCAGTGTCCTTGTCTACATTTCGTGAAACTGTAAAGACTGAAAAAAACTCAAGACTTAGAATTAGAATACATATATGTAGTTTCCTTCCACTATTTGCGTTGTTTCTGGAACACTTTTAACCCCTGAACAAGTCAGCGGGTCTGCAGTGTCGAAATATTTGTGAGATCGTATGATCCGTGAGTACAATTGCCATTTTTTGCAATTGTCTACCACTAACAGAGTCAGTGATGCTGCACGGTTGAAATATTTGCGAGATCGTATGATCCGTGAGTACAATTGCCATTTTTTGCAATTGTCTACCACTAACAGAGTCAGTGGTGCTGCACGGTCGAACTTTACAGTGCAGTGCGACGCTGCACCGTTGTAACATTTGTACTACTTCCGGAGAGAGATCTTTTTCGCTTTTTTAAAACAGCTCTCTCCTGCATTATAAATGCAGGCTCCCGAATGGGCATACCCCTATTGTACCGACTATCTATTAATTCCGGTAACATACATTTTAAATAAAATTCAATTAACTTTGGCTCCATATCTGTTTGCCAAAAGGTATCGTCTCTATCTACTCGGATACATTTCAATCCTTTCCGAGTCCAAATACAAAATATACAATATTTTCTACCTGTGATGTGTAGTTGTCCTTGTACCTGGTAGAAATAGAGATGGGTTCTATTTAATACAGTACCCGTTGCATCTTGAAATATTCGCCGGACAGTTGGAACGGTCTCGATTGCCTCCTCTGGTGATAAATTTTCTGCGGTTTTCGGACATTTAATTTCCACAATGCCCTCGTCATCGATAACACCATCCGGTGAAGCTCCCAAGAAGGGAATGGAAGCGTCAATAAAAATTCCACAATCGCGAATTTCTACACCTGCATGTTTGCTCAGTTCTTCGCGAGCAATTTGTTCACACGCTTGTCCGTATATCACCGCAGTTGCATTAATTAACTTCGGGTACACAAAAGATTTGACAGAATTTGCGCAGAACGTTCCATTTCGTCGACGGCATACTCTTCCAAAATTCGATGCGGTCAAAAGTTTTGATTTATAATTTAACCATCTCGGATTCTTCGCTTGACCGATGGTTTCTTCTTCAATTGCGTCTCTTCTTTTTTGCCAATTATGAAGCATTTCCATATGTTTTTCCTGCTCAAATTCATAAATATTTTCTGCCATATTTGGCTTTTGAGCATTAGATCCGTAATCCGAATCTTTTTCGGAACGGAATTGCCTACGCATATATTTCGCATTCTTCGTTTTCTTTTGCTTCTCAGCCTTCTTCTGCATGTGTTTCTTCCTCTGATTTTCCATATTGCGTAAAATGACGGACGCTTTTTTCTTCATTGCCGTATTCAATCGCGACAACACTCCTTTTGTGTTATATTGCAGGACAGCAGCAGCACATCTTCCTGTGTATGACCCTCTTTCGCCGAAATGTAATCTTTTTCCACTAATGTACTTGGCAATGATTCCGTTGAAACTTTCAACAGTGTTATTATTGCTGTTATACAGCAAGCTCTCCGCATGAGCTAATACTGGCCGAAATATTTCTTTTATTTGTTGATAAACTCCTATCTTCATCAACTCT
>NW_015374286.1:0-387 GCF_001272555.1 Dufourea novaeangliae | reverse complement strand
CATCCAGCTTCCGTCGGCCACGACGGGGATGTGGGGTATGCCGGATCCGGGAATAATGTCGCCTCTTTCAATGGCCAATCGTTTTTCTTCCTCAGCCGCTGATATCATCTCTTCTTCTGCAGCATCAATTAGCGAATTTACAATTTCATCGTGATGCTTTCTAAATTGTTTCTTCGACATGCAGGGTACGTTTATTGCTGCAAAATATTCTTCCATTTGGGCAAAGCTGCCTCCAGTGAGAATTGTTCCAGCCACGGCGCTCTAGTTGGTGTCCATTTCTTCAGTTTCTTAGGGTTGACTGTGGATCTCACCTTTGTAATGGCGCATAGTGCACATTACGCTGAGGGTGGTCGTCAGGCCCGATCGTTTCATGCCGGTTATTTTTAG
>NW_015374285.1:0-105358 GCF_001272555.1 Dufourea novaeangliae | reverse complement strand
TGGATGGATCTTCTGATTTTGTGAATCAGTTACGAAAGTATATTCAACATTTAAAACCTTCACGTTTCACCTTTCATAAAAACTTTATTCTTGTTAGTTGGTGCACATTTATTTCAAAGACACACCCGTGGCTATCCTAAAGATGCATCGGTCGTTAATAAAAAGGGTTTATCAAAATCAGGATACTGTAATACGGGCTCTTTACATAATTCATCGCGTAAAATTTCAAATGATTCTTGTTGATTTTCAGTCCACTGGAAAGATACATCTTTCTTCAACAAATTAGTTAAGGGTTTTGAGATTTTAGAAAAGTTTCGAATAAATCGACGATAATAACCCGCCAGTCCAAGAAATTGTTTGATATTTTTTGAATTTTCCGGAATTGGAAAATTTTTAACGGCCGATACTTTTGCCGGATCAGGTTGAACGCCATCCGCGCCGATTATATGACCCAGGTAACAGACTTCCTTTCGCAGAAATTGACACTTATCTGGTTGCAGTTTTAATTTTGCGTGTCGTAGCCTTTCCATCAATTTACGAAATTTAATTTCATGTTCACGTAACGAGGAAGAATATATTACTATATCATCTAAATACACAAATACCTCGTTTCCTTGCAAACCTGTTAAGACCCTGTCCATCAATCTTTGAAAGGTTGCTGGTGCGTTTTTTAAGCCGAATGGCATCCTTTCAAATTCATAATGACCATGGGGCGTTGTAAATGCGGTTTTCTGACTATCTTCAGGGTGCATACGAATCTGGTGAAAACCTGACGCCAAATCAAATACAGAAAAATACTTGGCACCTCCCAATTGATCTAGAATCTCGACTATATTGGGTAATGGATACGCGTCACTTACAGTTTTTTCATTTAACGCTCGAAAATCTAATACCATCCTCCAACGCTTATTTCCTTGACTATCCGGTTTTTTCGGAACAATCCAGATGGGAGTGTTATAAGGTGATTCCGATGGCTTTATTACTCCGGTTTCTAATAGTTCCTTAACTTGTCGTTCAATTTCATTTTTGTGTACAGGCGGAAAACGGTACTGTCTTCTGTTTATTGGTCGGTTGTCAGTCGTCGGTATTCGATGTTCAGTCATAGTTGTAAATCCTATAGGTTCGTCAGGTACGTGGAAACAGTCAGAATACTCCCGAATTAGCTGACTCACACTTTGTCGTTCCTCTGAATTTAGATGGTCTAACCTTAATAATTTTTCAACCCTATTAGCACGTCCAACGTCGAATTTATTTATTTGAAAACAAGGACTCTTATTAGCCGATTTAATTGACGAATCCTCCGAACACTCAAGTGGTAGTTCCTTTTCTTCTGAACATTTTGGAAAATTCTTCTTTTTATTTAGAGGATTTAATGAATAAGAATTAACAAAAATCTCTCCTCTTTTAGAATTTTCAGGAATTAGATTCGAAGAAATTTCGTCTATGTAAGAGACCTCCCGAATTTTAATGTTAGGTACAATTAATTCTATATCATGATTATTTTAGCTGACTCACACTTTGTCGTTCCTCTGAATTTAGATGGTCTAACCTTAATAATTTTTCAACCCTATTAGCACGTCCAACGTCGAATTTATTTATTTGAAAACAAGGACTCTTATTAGCCGATTTAATTGACGAATCCTCCGAACACTCAAGTGGTAGTTCCTTTTCTTCTGAACATTTTGGAAAATTCTTCTTTTTATTTAGAGGATTTAATGAATAAGAATTAACAAAAATCTCTCCTCTTTTAGAATTTTCAGGAATTAGATTCGAAGAAATTTCGTCTATGTAAGAGACCTCCCGAATTTTAATGTTAGGTACAATTAATTCTATATCATGATTATTTGTATTAATAACGTCAAGGTAAGCTTTCTCATTAACTACCGTTACTAACGCGTCGCCGAGGTACACCCCTCTGATTCCCTGCACCTTCAACCGCGGTATATACCCTTGTCCGATCTCCGGATTTACTATTCTGACGTAAGCTTGTGTTCGTGATCTTGCCGGAATTACAATATGCTCCCTAGGTTGAAAAGGAATGGACTTCTTGTTCCATTGTAAACATTTCTCTTCATAATTTATCTGGGCTTTATGTTGCATAAGAAAATCAGATCCAATAATTCCTTCCTGTCTTATGGGAAAATTATTATGTACCAAATGGAAAGGTACGCGATGCCCTAGAATTTCCAAAACTACTTGACCTTGGGTAAACACATGCTGAGGAGTAATTCCAGTGAGACGAAGGATTTCATTCTTATTCACTTGTACAGCGGGGTGCATGGAACGTTTTTTTAATAGATTCGGACCCGATCCGCTATCCACCATGAAGTCTGAAGGAGAAACTAAACCAACACTGGACATCCGGATAATGGGTACATAACCGGTTTGCGTAAGATTTACTCTACTATCTCTGATTCGATGACTTCCCCTACAATTGGGCGAGCTGAGCGCGCGGTTAGATTTCCACGAGGAGCGCTCGTCATCGTGGAATTTCTCAAGTTTCCCGACCTATTCTGCAATTTTTGCGAACTAAAACTGTTACTTTCCCTGTTACTATTGTACGTAATTTTCCTACATTCCTCGATGTTGTGTCCCGGTTTCCTACAATATCTACAAAATTTTGTATCTCTTGGGTTATTATCACGATTTTCTTGGAACCTACGATATTCATTATTATTATTTCCCCGATGATTATTTCTATTTTGCGAAAATGGAATTTGTTGCTGTGCGTTCAACAAAGCATCTACAATTTGCTTATAATCAGGCTCATTAGACGATTGAGGAGACTTATTGTGACTATTATTATTTCCCTTCGAACGAACAGTTTCATACGACCAGCATTCAGTTGCGATGTGCCCGAATTTATCACAAAGTTGACAAACGACTTGTTCGAATTGAACTTTATGTACGGTACTATGGCCTACGCGTTTCTCCAATCTACCTTCCGACGAACCACGCATCTGCGAAATGGCATCATTTTCTTTTTCTATAATAATTGCCCTACTAATTAATTCATTTAATATTTCGGAGTATTCCGATGACATTCGCACCGATATTTCCGATTTCAAACCACGTAAAAAACATTTTCTTAAATTTTCTTCCGTATTTTTTACAAATATTTGCGAAATTGTGCCATATTCCCGTTTAAACGCGTCTAATATACGCTTTCCTAATTCGCGAACTCTATTAGCAAATACTATTACTTCCTCATTGGATTTTTGAAAAACGCTTGATAATTTCCGTAATGCCTCATATATTGTTTCATGCGGTGCATATATGGACCGTAAATGCTCAACCAAATCACTCACCCCACTGAACCGCATTCCAATAATCGACCGACGTGCGTCACCCCTTAATTTATTTCGCAAGGACTTTACAAAATTCTCTTCGTAATGCGGCGGAATCATGTCTAGTGCTTCCTCGCAACCCTCAGAGAAGCATACAAAATCCATGTTCCTTCCATCGTATTCAGGAATCGCATCCAGAGCGTCTTTATACAATGTCACATAGTAGGTGCTACTTACATTAGGGGTTTGCGCAGGACGCGTGGAACGAATGTCCTCACCCTCGGCACGAAACGATTGCGGTCCTGGCTGCGGTTGTTGTTGTTGTTGAGGTTGATATTGAGGTTGTTGTTGAGGTTGCTCTTGAGGTTGTTCTTGAGGTTGTTCTTGAGGTTGTTCTTGAGGTTGTAGTTGTTGGAAGAAAAATGCTTGCCGTTGGGACAACTGCTCCTGTTGCGCCACAAGTTGTTGCTGCTGGATTTGCAATTGCGCCATTTGGTCTGCCAAAACTTGCTGCATGTCCTCCAGTTGTCTCCGTTGTTCATCCAAGGACACCTGCATTGGTGATTCCGGGCTTCCTCGAGCCGGTGTATGTTGTATGGGCATTTTCCTTCGATCTAATTTCACTCACTAGCCACGAATTAATTTCGGATGCTCACAATATTTATAATGTTTATTATGAGTCACTCACTTCAATTGTTTGTAATTAACAGTTTTCCCGATATTGTTCACGACTCAATTATCAACTTAACTTTGGCACTTCACAATGCCCCAACACCATCGATTAAGAGATCCCACCGCTGTCACCAATTTTGTTGCGAATTTATCACGACTAAATTTTGTTCGTCCCCTGTTTTGGTCAATCCATTTAAGGAATTTATCCTGGGATAGGGACTGCGATGGTGTAGGGAGAAATAAAGGTTTATGCTATTTCTTGATCTTAAAAATCTTTACTGATCTGTGAACAAATGCTTAAAGTACACGTTCGAATGCCTGGTAATGTAACGAGGTGACTCGACAACTGATTGTGTAAAACTGGCCCCGAGCTCTTCAGTTCGAGCCTTTTTAAGATGCCCGTTTCCACCCCCTGTCCTCGGGGTTTTTCCTGTAAAAATCCAATGCCGAACGTCTCGGGGTAATTTCCCACCACTACCACGTGCCGAGCCAACTCCAGGCACCGCGCGATTTCTCCAACGTGAGAAAGCGCCGGAGACATAGTCCAGACGCAACAATTGTTAGAAAAATAATACACTCATATGTATATATCGATAATCCTGCCTAAGAATTGAGAGCTGGTTTATGACCGTCACAGCCGACGACCAACGACAAAGTGTGCCTGTCTATTCGTTTTTCGATCGTCACCCGACGGTGACTTTCAGAGTGACCTGGGTCAGATTATCGTTGTCGGTCCCAGTCATAACAACACTCGTCGGTCTGCTTTGACTACCAGTGCATGCTACGTGCGTGACCTTCTTCGCACAGAAATACCAATTCCACCTTCTTATTCGGTCATTCTCTTACACTAAGTCGGAGAATATAGAATTAATATACCTCTGGAAAACACGTGGGGCGTTAGTAAGCCCAAAAGGCATTCTAAGGTATTCAAATTGTCCCAAGGGGGTAACAAAAGATGTATATTTAATACACGATTCGGAAACCTTCACGTGATGAAAACCGTTTTTTAAATCGAGTTTCGAAAAATACTTTCTACCCCGCAGCTGATCCAAACAATCGTCGATAAAAGGCGCCGGGAAATTGTCTTTGATCGTAATTTTATTCAATTCTCTGTAATCGATACAGAGACGCAATTCTCCATTCTTTTTCCGTACCAACACAATAGGACTTGCGTACGGCGAATTACTCGGTCGTATGATTTTCTGTTCGCACAAATCGTCTAAAATTTTACGCAACTGTTCCTTTTCGGCGAAGGCTAAACGTCGCGGACGGAAACATACCGGCTGATCACTCTTGACTGTGATCACGAGTTCGATATCATTCAGTGAAAAATTCAAATCGCGCGGCGCGCACATCTCGTCGTGAAAAATTCGTTTGATCCTCAATGACGTCTCGAAGTCTATTTCGGGATCAATATTTAATGTTTCGGCTATACTCTCGGGTTCTTTAACATACTCGATTTGCATAATTTGACCAACAAAATTATCGGCTTCGCTTTCAGGGCAAACCGAACTAGCTTTTTCAATCTTAAATCGACGACCTAAAGTAATATTTATTAATGGCGATAATATATAATCTCGTCCGAGAATAGCAGCGCACGGCATTGTTTGATCCGGAACTACAAAAAATTTTATTTCCATCGAAACGTCATTGACAGCGACCATTCTTTCGAACACGCCCAAAACTTTTACCGGAGAATAGTTTAGTCCCTGATACGAATGCTCATCTCGCGAGTTTGTGGAATATAAACCGGCGGGCAATAAATTTGACTTAATTAAACTTACGGGAGATCCTGAATCGATCATAGCGCTAATAACAAACTTCGTATTTTCTCCGTTACCTCCGGGCATAACAAACGATATTGGTACCAAAAATGGGACACCAGGAGAAGTCGGCTGAATCAGGCGCGTAGACGTTTCCACCGTTGTAGACGTCCCCGGCCTGTGTGTGCTCCTCGTCGCGGTATCCTGTGTGCAATTTCTTGCACGATGCTCCACACTGCCGCAACGGAAACAAGAGCCCCATTCGCGTTGTGGTCGCGGACAGTCTCTTTTTGTGTGGCCCGTCTCGCTGCAATTATAACAACGAGCCTCCCTCGCGCGTACTGGCGTTTCCCTTGCACTGGCTGGTACTTCCCTCGTACGTATAGGTGCTTCTTCCGTCTGCGTCGTCCTCAAAATCCACGGTTTCCTCACCTCCCTGCGGTCTCGATCGTTTCTGGTTGGCTCGGAAAATGAAATATTTCTATACGCGTCCAACAAATCTTCGGGTTTCTTGAAGCGATGCGTTCTTGCCTGACCTCTCAATCGGACATCCGGGATTCCGTCAATTATGAAATCGACTAGTTCTTCCTGGTCGATGGTGACTTTGTTCGCCAACGTAACCTTGTCGAAATAATACTCGCCAAAAGATTCGTCTTTGTGCCACGATCTTTTCTCGAACTCCTTACGCAATGCTGCTTTATTCGGCCGATTGTCGAAAACGCGCTGCAGCTCGTTGAGGAGATCCGCAACCCTCATTCTCAAGTGATTGGGCTTTGAATGAAACCATTTCGCAGCCTTTCCACGCAAACGTAAGCTCATAAAAATTCTGGCGCTATTGTCGTCCAAACGGTAAGTGTCTCGCAATAATTCCAATTGCTGTCTCCAGTTACCAAAATCATCTTCAGGTCCAGCCGCAAATTCAACCAAAAGATCAGCAATCGTTTTGATTCCGATCGTCGGGTGCATTGAAAGCGCACCGTTAACACTCTCAGCGAATTGTGTAGACTGCGCCTCTCGATCGCGTTGTAAATTTCGCTCGCGCTGTCCCTCTCGTTTCTGTTCGCGTTGTGCCTCTAGCTCGCAATGCATGGCTCGCATCTCCGCACGCATCATCTCCATCATCTGCATACAGATTTGCGAATCCCAGGTGATCCCAGAAGGTGCGACCGTCGGGCCACTCGTGGGTGCCGCATTCTCGACCGTTCCCGCACTCGACGGAAGAGAATTCTCACAATCCGGATCGGCTTGCAACAAACGTGCAATCAGTTCGGCCTTACCGCCAGATACTGCGAGATCGCGATCACGTAATAGTTCCTTTAACTGGTTATTCGACAGGTCTTGCAATCTTCCCCTTTGTCCGCTCGCCATCTTGATGTAAACACTTACGTCCAGGGAACAAAAATTTTTATCTAAAGTTTAACACAAAACTTACACAATAACTGAGCCACGAGATTAATCGTCTAATGTCTAAATCTTTCGGACACGCGCACACCGACTTGTCGCAAAGTCTCTCAAAACAAAATCTTCAAGATATGGCAGTCGATAGCACGTAAACAACAGTCGCGGTTAAAACATAAAGTCGCGCACTGCACCAAATGTTCGATAATCCCACTTCTGAATTTTGTAGGTAAAAAGAGGAGAGACGGTGTGAATCGTAAATGGTTATTTATTTAACACTGCGTGTCCGATCTCCATAGCATCCACTCGACGACCATCGACGACTGACTCGAGAAAGGGACGGTCATCGACGCAACAAAGAACGAATACGACGCTCGGTTTCGAGCGAGCGTCGATGACGACACAGCCGCCAACGGTCGACTTCCGCGACAAAGTATCGCGTAGCGAACGGTTTCGTTAACGAGAAACATCGTATCGGCTACAAAATATACATATAATCTTCAATGTGTACGTAGCAGATATTAGTGGTTCAAGAAATTACAAAAGAATGTTTCTGTTATTAATAAAAAAAATTGAACACTTTTTTCAGCAATATTTCCAACGCAAACACTTGGCAAATGATACAGAAACAGAAAAATAACAGCCACAATAGGGCGCTGAAATGTCCACTCTTTACATTTCATTTTATTAAAAGGAGAACCCGTGAGTGGACAGTTATATTATATTTCTTTACGCAACACTAAATAATTGAATATAATATGAAAAAACTCCCGAGAGCAGCCACGTAGGGCGCTTATCACTCGCAACACTAATCATTTAATGTCAATTTATGTTCAAAAGATTCTCAAAAACGCGAGTGGTACTTTCTTTGCTCGCCACGCTAATTTAATAAATATAAAAATGAAAAAACTCCCGTGCACCTTCATCTCATAATACGCAACACTAACTTTAGGTTGAAGAAATCGGTGCAACCATTGTGGGCTGCGGTGAACCACTCTTTACAGCAATATCAGCTGCTGCTTTGTGGTTCTGATAGTGGTTCCAGCATAGTTTTGGGCGTTCCATGGATCGCAACACTAAGCCAAATCCGATTAATTCATCTCGCAACACTAATTCAACAAAAGACAAGAACTATATGGATCAATTAAAGTTATGATCTTTAATTGATCCAACAAGACTTTCATTCAAATAACAAGTATACGCAATCGCGCACAGTCTTTATCGTAACACTACTCTGTAAATATAAAAATGATTTTAATACATACACGATTTCATCATTCGCAACACTATTCTCCAAGCAATTAGGAAGATCAATATTAACAATTTACAAGACTAATGCAACCCGCGATATATTCTCATCCGCAACACTAATTCAAACCGCCCTCTTCGATACACAGTTTGTGTTGGGCCACTTCTTTTCTTCGGCGGTCCGCCCGAATCTGAAATCCTGAAACTGCTCGGTTGTGGACGATCAACCGAACTCGCAGGAGTCTTGTACGATCGTACCATGAGTGCAATCGAGCAGGTCGTTCGTTTCGACGTTCCTATCCTTCCGACCGCGACCGCGACAAAACTATTTGACCAATTTGAAGAATCGAAATCGAAACCAGAAGCAGACAGCATGCTCCGTCTGGACCAGTTTCGAATCGACGCTACAATTGATCCCGATAGCAGGACTATCACGCGAAATGGGGGAGCCTACCCGATTAGAGACTGTGATAGCCTGGCCCGGCCCCTACCTACTTACAATCTAATCGTGCATTCATACACAAGAAAGTATGCTACCTGCCTACCTAACCCTATACATATTTAAAAAGAAATGGCAAAAAACAGATTCTCACCAACACAAACACTCCACGGTTCTCAAGCATACGACCGGGTGCAAGTTAGCCTTACACCTAGGGAGGACGTCCCGGGACGCCTCCGACACCCGAGCGCAATACACAACTTGCACACTCTACATAGGTACGTACCATTTTCCTGAAATCGACTGGCAAAGACTAGCATCCATTGCGAAAATAGAAAAATTCTCTAAGTACTATAAGTACGTATATTTGGTATACTTTAAATCGATCACGTGTTAAATTTCTCGCATGATAACGAGAGACTCGAAATCAGTACATATTCCATGGACATTTTATTATAGACATTGTATAAAACAAAGGACTATGTACGAGTGATACCGGAAATTGTGGAAAATTATTCCAAGGTACAATTACAGATGAATTGTTAATTGATAGAAATGGAAACCGACGCAATTCCACTGCCTAACCACACACACACACAAGTGGAAAATACGTCGTGCACGGTAAGCTAACTTTGCCAGCCGCATACACATGTTATTTATATGAAATCAAGTCACCGTTCCCCGTTGTTCTCACTCAATCAAGTAGCACCTGGGCACGTGAAAGGGTTTGAGCAACGAACACGGAATCAATATCCTGAAAATCCTAACTAAAAAACATATTACACAGTTCATTCTCTTCTAACGGGCTAATATTCTCTTGGAATGAAAGTGACTCAACTTTATATTAATAAAAATTGAAAAGCAAATATTAATTATTTGTTAATATTGTATAATTTAATTGTCAAGACTCTAAGCAAGATTCTGCAGTAAGATACATGACTCTAGATGTATTGAACAATCCTCGGGCGATCCCGTCGTCAAAGCCAATGTAAGACATATGTATATCATAATATACATAAGTATCACAGACACGTCACCTTGACTCAGAGGTCTACCCGTCACGAAATGCCTTCTTGTACATGGTCTCCAATATCATATTTGTCTAGAACGTTACGTTCAAGCTCAATCTGTGTATCAAAATGCGCTACTTAATTTTTATATCTTCGAGTCTTCGAGTAACGTGGTAGTATGTATTTGATATAATTTTTCACAGTTTCATTAGGAAAATATACAAACAAGCATTATATATTGGTCAGTGATGCTTCTGGAATATTCATACTTGTATTAAAGATATAAATGAAAACAAATATTCATTTATATCTGTAATACAAATAAGAATAATCATGAAGAATCACTGACCAATATGCAATGCACGTTTGCATACTTTACTAACACTGCATTTAAATAATAAATAAATTTACATTATATTAATTTTCTTATTTCTCTACCAAACTGTTCAAAATAATTAATAACACACTAACGGATGAAACAAATTTTGATTATCTAACAAATTTCTATACTATTATTATCTACAATTTTATATACTAACAATCATAAAAATTGACTCTACTACCAGAGGTGTCCAAATGCCACCCACGAGCTACAAGCAATTACAAGCCTCCCCTCGTGGGTTTCCTCGACTACCGACCTCAGATTGACTCAAACGAGTCAACCAGAGTCCCGTAATTGAGGTACCTCCGGAAGGGAAGAATGCTGCTCGCAAGTGGTAGATGAACACCTCTGGTAGATGAACAACCCTGTCCTTTCTAAGGGACAGACTTTACAAATACTCATTTCTTCTGAGTACATACATGTACGTCTACCATACCGATATGTTTAAGGAATACTGTATACATGCTGGTCAAACACAGTAGTACCTTCCCTGCATTTAACGCTCACACTCCATTAAAGTGGTCGTGAGTACACGCCAGCACGTTTCGATATACATATTACCCGTGTGTACGTAAAATTGGATGAAATTCTTTGCTATTGGTATCAAAACGACCGGCCACGACAATGATCGTGCAATAATTCAACACGTGTGCACCCGTGTTAAATTATTCCATAACACGCGGTTTTTCACGAGGGTGTGCATACCGATGCACAGACAACGCAATTCAACACGTCTTCGTTTTATGGACCGATACTTTATAGGGATTTGGAAATACGAATGAAACCTGAAACACTGGTTTCAATTTTTGAAACGTGCTGCCGTGTCTCGTGGTATTGCGCTAACTGCTGTATGTAACATGCACATCTAAGAAGGCACCACAATGTTTTCCCCTCTACTTTAAACATACCGGCGTGGTTTTCGTTATTTTGATTCTATATTCGTAGACATTTATTTCATACATTAACGAGTTCAGTATTATTTTTGAATCTACTGACCGTACTTGTAAACAACACTCGAATAATTTTTATGTAATCGTCTTGATTGATGAAGACATTAGTAGAATAATTGCAATGTAATCTTTTGGATATCGTCATTCTGATACAGTCGTCTGATATCGTTTATGAAAATGGACGGTAAAATTTTAAAACGTAATACTAGTATTATTACAAGTATTACTTTATAAAATCTTACTGCTCATTTTCATAAACGATACTAGACGACTGTATCCGAATGACAATATCGAAACCATTACATTGAAACTATTCTACCAATTATCATCAAGTTACTGCATTCTTTAGTCAACTAAATAACATAGTACCACGTTCTCGATTAATAAAAAAATATCAACTGTTTAAACAATAGGACTTCTGGCTTCAAAATACCAAAGATCAATATTTCATATTAAATTAATATACGTTTATAAATATACTTTCAATAGCAAATATTTCTGAATTGTATTACTAATATCAAACGCGGCGTACAAGAAGACCCTAGCCAATCTAAGAAATACAACAGATCGATGTCACTACTCGCGGATATGATTGCATATCCGCGTTCACTGTACTCGCAATATTAAGCACGTATACAACCAGTCACCCGTGTCGCTTTGGACCAATCGTCCTACGACATGATTGGGGACTGGAGGAATAAAAGCATGCGACTCACCCGATGACAGAAGGGCTCCGTCTAAGACTCTAGGAATCTGGAAAAAAAATGAAAAAAATGCGTCACAATCTCTTCTCAACATTTGAGCTGTTTCGATTGAATAATGTAAGTAAAAAAATTTAAAGATGCTTACAGTCTTGGCTGGTGGAGCTTCGCCCGAGGACATCCTCTGCAATGGTCGTTGGTACAGCGCCTGATGAATCTGATAAAAAAGGAACAGAAATCGTTACAACCTCCTCTCAAAATTCTAGCTGTTTCAATTGAATAGTGTAAGTAATAAAATATAAAGATACTTACATCCTCTGTAAACAGAGCTGCGCAAACATATTTTCTTCAGTGATGCACTGACTCTACTTTCGCGACTCAAAAAGCAAAAAGTGTCCCGACACTCTGACAGTAATTGATAACACGCAATAAATATTGACTCTAATTTCGGGAAAACCTAACATTTCCGGTGAGATTCTATATGGAACCAGTTCGCTCCGCATAAACAAAAAATCTTGTACGATATAAACACTGGCTCTATTCGACCGCATTGCGCGCGGCCACAAAATTCTCTGAAAGAAAAGTACATGGGAAATACAAGGCACACTTGTGCCTGCCTACTGTTTTAGTTTCTGTATCCTACCAAGTGTTTGTCGAGAAAATATTGCCTTTCAATAATTCACACGAGTTTAAACATTATTAAATATTACAGAATAATTATTCAATTCAATATAAATATATTAAATCAGTTATACGTATATATTTAATATTTATCTATTATATTAAAGACATTTATTGTTAGAGCTATAAGCACGTTCATTTTCTGTATCTAAACCACGTCCCGATTTTTGTAAATATTCAGAAAATCATTACAAATATCAAAGTTTCGTTATTTACCAGTGCTTCGATGAGCACGATGAATTACGCAGTATCTATACATATAATCAAACTTACAACCGAAACCGTATGCAAATGCAAACACGATGGTTCCATAAAGATAGACAGGTGAAATAATTAATATTAAAACAATTTCGCGACCGTGACACAGGAAATTACGAATATTTCGAATTTAAATGTTTAAAAGTAATATTCAAATTTTCTAATGGCCACGGTAGCCATTTTGAATTCTTCAATTGCGCAGTTTAATTCACTGTACATACTTCCCAGAAGAATTCTCGTTCGATCTTTGCACAATAAATAAAAAAATCGCGATCATGCTTACAGCGAGACATAATAAAAACACGATAAAATAAAAATATATAGTAGATGATCACCTATTTGTTACAACATATTACAGTGTTTCACCAATTTTTTGGAGTGTTCTTACTGCCATAGTGTGGGGGGGAGGCACGTCCTTTCCAACCGGTGCTCTGAAACAGAAAATAAACGCGTTTAAACCAAGCAATTACATTAAATTACCAATGGTTTCGTTACAAATAAATAACTATTGTACTCGATGTGCGCCGTAAAAGATTGTAAATAAGATCAGAAATGCGTAAATACTACAGCGTAGACAAAAAAAGTCGTGAAAACCGATCACTTTGTCCCGTAATATCGAATTAATTTATGATAATTTACTCGAAATTGAATAAATATTAAACGAAAATAACGATAAAGAACTAACGAAGGCACTAATAGTTTGTATAAATGATTAGATGTGAAAAGTAAAGATCACGTACACTTCGATGGGAGCGAATTCATATCACGTCTTGTCACTTCAACTTGTGCAAGACGAATGACCCTTAGGCCGTCTTTGACTGCTCGCGATGGGTTGATTCGGTTATCTTAGGGACATCGTTATTGGTGGTTCGGTGGGTGGGTGTATCTGTCCTCCTCGCCCTACTTCAATTTCTAGTTTAACAAAATAGAATATTCAGTACCATATTACACGCCGGTACAATCTTTTTTTTTTGCGCATACCTGCAGTTAGCTCAACGAGCACTGATGATTTTTCAGAAATTTCATTTTGCAGCACTGCGATGATCATAAAAAATGTCAGAGCCATATGTTTCGTGCCTTTGTTTGACCACTTTTCGAAAACTTACATTCCAATGTACCCTACGACTAATGAATTTTGTTTTCTCACAGACTAAACTGAGATGTTTTTGCCCACTAATTGCAAGACTTCCTTGAAGGGTCTACATATATGTATACCTGATACGACTTTGAGACAGGGCGAGGGTCCCATAAACTTGGTGTGGAAAACAGCAATTTTCCAACACTTCGGTCAAGACACATATGTAAATGTATTTCGCAGTTTCAACCATAGAGGGGTGCGGATGTTTCCATAAGTGACTTTGAAACAAAAATAACTTTGAATATTTCGTAAAGATACGGTCATTTTTACGAAAGATTAATTAGTAATATAAGACCTTGAAATTTGGAATAACATTGGAATTGACGACAGCTGGACTATTTCAACTAGCTGTAGAGGTAAATAGAACAAGCGATGTTCCCAAAAACTGAATAAATAGTAAGTTTCTGATGGGAAATGTAACAAAATTGCTAACAGAGAACTCAATTGTCCTGAATTTTCGTGCAATTTTTAATGAGCAATTGGTTTCTTAAAATTTTAACAAAATAAACAACGTGATAAATTGAGAACACCTCAACTGTACAGTCATAGGGCGACACGTGTAACAAAGTTGCAAATCGGAAACAATCTCCTTGACAGTGTCATATAATTACATTTTACGTTTACAAGATATACGAGACGGTTTCGTACCTCGGTTTGACCACTAAATGGAATTTACATGTTTGTGGAATACATAACACTTTTACTAAAATCGAAAAGATGTTTATTACTTATCACGTGTTCATTTCGCCAATTTTTGGCGAGCACATATGTAGTTCGTCTGTTCTTCGCTAGATGACGTCACTAGGGCGCCTACGATATGACGTAATACCTAACCTCTATGCAACAACAATATTTCGTTTGCTCCTCGTTAATAAGTTGTTATTAAGATATCTGACTATTGATTATTATAAAACAAATCAGGAGCAATTTTTTGGTGCCATAATATTTGTGTAAAAAGGTCACTTACTACCTATTTTGTAAACAACAAGTTTATGCTTTTTCTTTTGCGAATATCTCATTAAATATAATAGTTGCGATAGGAGCAATTTTAGATTCCGAGGGAGCAAATTACGAGCAATTTTTTAAAATATAAATTGTTAAGAAATACTAATATTCCGCGCAAACTATTCTTCGATTCCTATACTTCGTCTGTGGTGTACAGTAAATAGAGTGAAAGGCAAACAAGCATTCATTCGTTTGGTCTAAACTCTAAACGTACCATTAGATACACTAGACATTCGTTTCCCGCGCCGTTTGGAAGAATCGATTTATGTAATAAAAGTATTTTATTCCATAATATTTCAATATCATTAATAAAAATAACATAATTAACTTTGAAAACTTACAAGATATTTCACCTACGAAAAAATTGTTACTGCTAAATAATAGCCCTCTTCATACTGAACAACTTCTGTGAATAAACTTTTCTGATATCTCTAAAAATAACGGAGATAATTAATGTAACTGTAAAGTGCACATATCCAGCCCACCCTAAATGTAGCTGCGTCGCACGACTGAACAGCCGAGTGCTGGGGAAAGCGGTCAGGTAACTGGCGTTTGCTTCCTGCACGGTCCTGGAATTGTAGCCCGCTGCAGCCCCGACTAGTGCGGGAAACGAATGTCTACTGTACACGTATTTTGAATAAAATATATAATGCTCTATTTGTGCTAATAATGCTCAGAATTCGTTCTTCATCGGTCACGTCGTGTATTGACATTAAAATGGTGGCTACGTAGACCTTGAACCATGGAATAGAAAAATGTACTGGATGGTTATTCTGTATGTATGTATCTCTTCTGTCCTTTTACTGTATGTACATTACGTATGTGAAATTCTTTTTCAATGCTTTTAATTTTTTTACCGGCAGATACAACCCTTCACTAATTCATTCTCCCCCCCGTAGGTGGTTTCGTGTCGGACAATGTGGAGACTGGCATCGTGCATGCTGGCCAACAGCAGCGACAGAGAAGACTCAAATGTCTTGCTCAAATGACTCTTAATTTAGTTTTATTAGAAGTTTGTATTTGTTAAAATCCGCGATACCGAAGCAATTTTCATTCACTGATTTATTCATACTTATCATAGGCTTGTGTTGCGTCAACGGTGATCTGTAATAGGCGTAAAAATTACGGGAAGAACGGTCACGGACGACATAACCTGTCCAATCGCTGGACGCTTGTGTTTAACCGCGATTCGAAATAATGGCTATGCACGAAGACTTCAATTTCGCCGAGTTGTGCAGACTTTGTTCATTGAAGAGCAGCCACCAGCTTCAAATTTTTGACAAGGAAGGCGAGCAGCGGCAGTTACTTTTCAAAATACGTTCCTGCATTCCTACTGTGGTGAGCCAAATACTTTCATTGTTGTACTTCAAAGAATGTCCTTTAGTTTAAATTTGTTTAAATTTAATAATAAATAAATAATTGCTGTAGTAGTCTGTCTTTATTAAGTTTTATTCCAGCAGTTAACTGATCTGTACTAAGCTAAATACATATTTTTTATATTGCTATATGTGCAACGTTTGTTTGAAGATTAGTTAGAAATTAGACTTTATGATATATTAAAATGTTTATGAATTCTATTGAAACTGGAAATATGGTATAGATTTTCTATAAAGATTCAGTAAGGAACATTGGAATTATATTTTGTGGTTATTACGTTACGTTATTCTTTTAAGTAGCTCTAATGTATACACAGGTGTCGTTTTTGATATCAATGTAATTTAATTAGGTTATAACTTTCTGGAAGATTCATATTTTTATACTCTTATGCAAAGACTGTGTTTATCATGTATTTTTCATTATATAATATTAACCCTTTTGGTCAGGTTTAATATCCTCATTAATTTACACGTAAAGATTTCATTTAAGTATATGCGAACACAAGAAACAGAGTATTGTGAATAAAGAATTAGAAAAGTTAAATTATGTTCATTTTTTATTTCTATATTAAGCATTTATTGTTTACATATGAAGCACTCAATTTTAGCCATTATCCTTTACAAAAATGTAAAATTATCTCGTACCTTTCACATTTTAGATCTAATGTACCATACATGCCATTTTTGAAAATTTAAACGTAAGTTTAAGATTTAATACGGATTATAAAAATTCCTTTGTGGTGTTTCTGTCAATTTAATAAAAGAAACTATTTCTGTACTTATTGCAAAATCTGTAACATAATTTTTACAGTTTATTACGTTTTTTAAGTACCTACTTCACCACAATGATTTTATAAAAATAAAATTGTTAAATAATTACAAATCATATTTTCGATTACGAGAGGTCGAATATTATCTTAGTAATAAGACAATAAACATAATAAACATTATATTTCAAAATGATAAAAGAAATTATTTTTTGGAGCTATGTTAAATCTATTAGTAGAGTTTTAGCTGTGGACGTCGATAGGCTTTGTGCAAACATGGTTACGAACGCAAGCATTACACACATATACTTACCACGAGATGAAAGTTTCTTGAATACTTAAATTCGTATCAGCAGCTACTCTTTCTTTTGTTTTTACTTTATTATTAACCAATGAAACTGAGTAATGTGGAAATAGTAGTCACTCACACCTACTATTTATTTACGAAAAGAAAAAGAAATATTAAGCAAAATAGCAATAATTGACGGAAATTCGTGGGTTTATGAACAATTCAACTTGCAACGACCCCAATGTATTAATGGTAACAATGATAATAATGGTAATCAACAATTGGAAATCAAATACTGAGTTTGACATATTAAGAATATTAAAGAATTAGATTATATTCCGATTTTTGTTGTGAACGGTTCATTGAAACAGTTAACCAATTGCAGATAACTAAAGAGGACGGATTACCGAGAAATATCTGCCAGAGATGTGTGTATAAACTAGATATGTTCTACGAGTTCCGTGTGAGCTGTATGACTACGGACACTGTCTTAAAAAATTACGCGGATAGTTTGAAGCACCTCGCTGCATCAGTGAATCAGGTGAGTTAATTTGAATCGGTAACGCGTATCTTTGTCAAAATATTTTTGCAGTCTTTAGTAGAGGTTCATAAAAAAATATAAAACAGATTTATCTTCGTCAATTTCAATATTTCTTGCCTTTTATATTTTACATATTTTATTTTTACTAAATCGAATTTTATCTTCGTGAAGGATTTTGATAGGGCAAAAATAAATTAGACGTACCACCAAGTTCCATCAATTGTTCTATTTGACAGTGTCTTGCACACTTGAATATGTTACCTAATTCATAAAATACGCGATTCAGTGATAAGCTGCGAGTTGAAGTATCAGTTTTTTTTATAAGTGATAGGTTTGATAAATTATTACAAAGTATATTATTGTTATTCGATTTTTTAAAGGCATACGAATTTTAGTAGGTTTTCGTCGGTTTTTTAGAAGATAAAAAATAGTTATTCTAAATTCTTCTGTATATTTTATAGAGGGTGTCTAAAAAAGGATCTTTTTAAAGGAGATAATAGAGCGGATAAAATAAAGTGCATACAATGTTTTATCGACGTAGTATCGATATCAAGTAAATGTAAAAAAAGATGTGAAAGTTTTAAATTTGTCTACAACTTCCATTCTGAAAAAGTTAAAAAGTGTCTTGTAGTACATGGTGCAATTAGTATTGCTTTGATATACATGTATTATTTCTGTACTACATTTTTATAGTTATTTATACATCATATAGTTATTTATACATTTTATACATTTAAATCAACTTGTAGTACATTTCTTCCATAAGTTGAGCATTAAAAAAATATTTGTTTTCGCAGATTAAAAAATGTTTATGGCTGATCTTATGTTTGTATATAAAAGTTATAATGCTTGTGCGGGTAGTTTGTGTATATAATTTCAGAAAAATCGTAATGTAAACAGTGAGATCTGTTAAATCGGCAAGAAAAAAATTATAGAGTTTAATCTCATTTCCTGCCGTTCAAACTTGAATTCATTGACTTTTGTACATAATTTCGAATATTAAACGTGAAGTCGTGTTTACACGTACTGTATGGTTACTTTGTGGTTATACGAATGTACAGTTTACAATTATTTCGAAGTTTCTGGCGACTAATATCTCCATACAATTGTAGAAAATATATAAAGAACATATAAAGTGTGTCTTACGAGATTTTTCATCAACTTTTTTAGTTAGTTCAATATCATTTTGAATTAAACAGGACATACACACTATGGGTCCAGTTAATTCATTATTGAATAATATAAAAAATAATATATTATAAAATAAAATCTTACAATGAAATTAAACTGTTTTTATAACGTGTTTCTTTTTGCAATGCAACATTGCATTTTATATTTTCGTTTATAAACTTGATTTTCATAATTATTACAAATTATGCTACGAAATATAGAATAATGAAGATTTTATTTCGTTTAAAAACTTTTAACCAATATGTTATCGATCCATTGAAAATTTATATGGTACTGTATGTATCGAATAGGTGTATACTGCAATAATTCAAAAGTACTTCGTCATTCATGAATACTCACGAGTTATCGTTGTTAAATTGTATTGTTTTGAAATTAATGATAAATAGCACGAATATTAAACAAAAGTTGACAGCGGTGTAACTCATCAGAGTTGGAAATTTTAATGATCGCGAAACTTCTGTCCTTTATATTCATAATGACAATTTTAACATAAATTAGCAATGAAAGTGATAGTATACATGTAATACAATAATTTCCATTTCTATACTGCTTCTGATCTATCGTTTTTATTTTGGGAAATTAGTGTATCTTCTAACAGATTTCAGACAGGAAACTATAAAATGATATAAAACTCTTACGAAGTTTATTTATAAAGAGATAATTTGGATACATATGTGGGATTTTACTATTACTACTTCTACAACGTAATGTCAGGCATGTAATAAATTTAAATCAGATTCAGGATAGATCATGTTCACGATACGTTTTACGATAAAGAAAGAAATTGCTACTAATTTTTCTAGTTATTATCAATAGAATATACTTTAGTTACTCGAGTTAAAAAATTTCTGGTTCAAATTACAGAAATGTAATCCATCTACTTCATATGAAAACTATGCGAACTCTTCAAGAGATATACCATGTACCATCAACATCCAAGAGACCCTAAAAATGAATCGAATATTGCGCACTACCGAAAATAGATGATTTCAATTTTCAATTCAATTTTCCAATGTTTCTTGTTCACGCCGCCACCTCAGGAATGCAATTACGAGCTGGTCCGAATGTAAATCCTTCAATTATTCCGAGCGACCGTGCATTCCATTTGAATGATATGATTGAAACATTCGATAACCGAGGGACAGAGATATTATTCATAACGTTACCCGCTAAATATAGTGCCGGATGAGCAATTCATACCGCGGGGCTGTTTACGGGCACCCAGTTTATTTGCTCTTAATTGATTTCACGAGACATCAGACGCGTTTAAACTCCGCGGGCCACGTGGGTTTACGACCGTGAGCAAGTGCCTTTACAAATGGAGGCGACAGCGCGCTTAATAAAGGTACATTAAAAGTCTGACATAAAGCGCGCTGGTATCGCGATACCCGCGCGCGGGGGTTACTCATTTTTCTTTCTTGTGCGCGCACGGGGCGGCGAGTAGAGGGCGAGAAGCGCGCGGCGCAGGAGGAATTTATCGTCATACAAGCCGGACACGAATAGCCGAGGGAACCAGGGCTATCCCCCGGAGTCGCGGTTGTACGTGTCCTAGGAAGTATACCAGAGACTCTTTACAAGCTCGTAAACTCGCGCGGCAATTTCCGACACGACGCGTTAAAGTGACTTTATGCGTCGAATGGGTGGCCGACACGAGTTCCACATTTCGAGCGGGCGTAAAAAGCCCTTTACCGCGACACGCGCTCCACGTTGTACCCACCTTCGGCCCTCCATTCTGACTTCTTTCGCGTTGGATCCACTCCCTCTCTATCCCGCGCTCGTATTACACTCCGATAAGCGGTGAAGATCGTTGGGCAGAGAAGGAGGGCGCGAGGCGGTCGCGTTACGGAGCAACGAAGACGGAAGAAACAAGGGGCGTCGCTGATCGGTAGCTAGAGGTCCTTGATTTCTCTGTCCCTCTAACCCCCGTTCGATGTCCAACGAAGCGTGATCCTAATAATTCCACCCTCACACACGCGACTCATCGCGGGGAGAGACAGCGTTGGAGGGGGTATATTATAGAGGATAACCACACGGATTAGTAGATAGGGCAAAAGAGAGACAGGGATCACGCGAGCACTGAGGTCGGAGGGTGTTGTGTGTGTGTGTGTATGGTACGTGCATGCCGTGTGTGTGTGCAACCGTCGCGGAGCTATTGATCGACGCTCCGCGGCTAGGCTGCGTCGCGCACAGAAAGCGAAAGTCAGTTCTCCTTTTCTTCGACGTCTCGCCTAGTCCCCTCTCTCTTTCTCTTTCCCCTCGAGGGCACCCGTATACCATTCTCTCCATCTCACTCGTACCCGCCTTTTTTTTCGTCTTTTACCCAGTGCATCCTTCTCGCCCTCGTATCCATTCTTCTCTCTTTCTCCACCCGTCTCGTCGCTCCCCAATCCAAGATCGTTCGATCCCCACCCCTACTGGTTGACCCCTTGGATCTCCTTGTCCCGGGCACAGGTGCAACGAGGAGCAGGCCAGGTCTGCATCTTCTGAAAACCTGTTCTGGGGCTTCGGAATAAACGTCGTAAACGGTCGACGAAGTCTCGTTACCCCGGGTTGATCGCTGATCCGTTCAATCGCGAGACTCCAGGGTGAGCAAAGAGAGAGGACAAGCGAATCCGCGTTACTCGTGTCTCTCGACGCTCGTTTCGCGAACGTGTTGTCTCCGCGTTTAGTTTCGCCTAATCGCGCGTATCATCCGACGATACGTACACGTCTTCCCCCTGCTCATCTCTCTGTCTGTCTCTCTCTAACGTGTTGTCTCCGCGTTTAGTTTCGCCTAATCGCGCGTATCATCCGACGATACGTACACGTCCTCCCCCTGCTCATCTCTCTGTCTGTCTCTCTCTGTGTGTGTGTACCTCTCTCTCTCACACACACATACACTCGTTCAGTCAATGTCAGTGTCAAGGTCAGCGGGCCGACGCACTGCAGAGCGCCGCCGCCGCCAACGCCGTCGTCGACTGCTGCTACGCTGCTCTCTTCCGTCATTGTGTGTATCCGGCAGCCGAGTCACACGGTAGCTGTGTACACCAGACGCAAGGTATACACGAAGGTCTCCTCTTCGCGCGCATACTTGTCTCTCTAGGGCTTCCTTGTCTGCCTCCCCCCCCCCAACCCCTCCCGTCAGCCTTTCTCCCTCTTGCTCACGGCGTCGCGGCGGCCACGATGCGTTCCGCGAGCATCTCCATTCGATATCGTTGTACCGCGCTGTCTCGTCCGTGTATCATTGCTCCCGATCCTATTCTGCTTGCCCCTCTAACCGTAGAGTGTCATTCAGTGACTATTCCTGCGCCCGGTTGCCGCATCGATTTATCCGCTTCCTCGTATTGCTCGTAGCCTCGTGCATGCGTATACGTGTACAGACGCGAACCGTTTCCCGTACGCCTCGGCCGTGGCTGAAGTATTTCACCTCCCTGGTCGGCTGTTCCATTTCTATCCGCTTCGTGTATCCAGCGTTCGCCCTTTTTCCCTCGCTCCAAGGCCCCGTCGCCACGGTGCATTCCGCGGGGACCTCCACTCGATATCGTTACGCCGCGCTGCATTCGTGTGTCACCGGCTATTTCGTCTCTTTCTGTCTCTGCCTTCTTACCGAGTCTGTCGTTCTCGCTCCCACCGGGTCGGCCGCCTCTCTCTCCTTCTCTTCCTCTCTCTCACTCTCTCTCTCTCTCTCCCTTCCCTCGCGCCACCACGACTTCCCTCTGTCTTCATCTTACCCGCTCTGCTCTCCTTCACCCCCTCCATCGCTCCCTCTCACTCGCGCACACGGCTATCCCCTCCGTGCTCCCACCGAGCCGTTTTTTCGTCTCTTTGTCCTTACATCCTCCCGCGCCGGGAATCTGCGGCTAGCTCCACGGGACACACTCCGGTTGCCCCGTAAAACGCGAGATTCTTTCGTGGCGTCGCGAAAAGAAAGAACGCGCGTGCCGTCGCGTCGGGATAATCCTACTAGCCGGCTGTGTGAGCTTCGCGTCGAACACGATCGCGCTCTTCGGCCCTGGTGTGTGCGTCCGAACGCGAGACCCGTTGCTCCGAGAACCCCTCGTCGTTGTCGGCTCGATTTTCTTTTTGCTACCTAAAATTCGACGACCACGATCGGCATGGGAGGAACGAGAACAAAGTGACGTGTGCTGTTCAATTGTTTTTGTGTGACGTCGTCAGTGATATCGTGATAATTGCATCAGGACCCTTCGACTCTGTGAATTCGATCGGGAGTTACTGTTTTTTCCTCCGTTTCTTCATCCAGACAAAGTGTAGGTACGTGAGCACCGAGATAGCCCCCGATAACTTTTGTCCGTCTTTTGTGGGAACGATCGTGTCTGCTGGCTTTGTACGCTGAGCACTTTCTCTCTGTCTCCTTTCCTCTAACCGGGGGCCCTTCTACCCTTCCACGCGTCTCCTCGCTCGCTGTCTCTCTTTTCGGTCATCGTTCTTTCCCGGTGGACCTTGACGAAGCAGGCTGCGTGGAGAGAGATCTTTTCGGCTCCTTCGAAAGTTCCTGTCTTTTATGTGTGTTCGATGTCGTCGTCTCCGGGGATACAGGCATCTGTGATGTGCTACGGCGATACGACGATCCTGGGATCCGACGATGCGTCTGGAACAACCGTCACGTGGATGAAATTATCGTTTGTTTCCTACGGTTTCTTTGCGTATGCTTAAAATCGTAACGACCCCGTGATTTTGACACTATCGAGGTATCACAATGGTGTGTATGAAATTCGTCTTCGATTTTTCGTTTTACAAACGATTTTTATACGCGGTCGGTTGTTTCGCCGTCTGAATTTCGTGGTTGTGATTGCAGGAAAAATTTTGTTGGTAGAACAGTCTACTACCGTTAACATTTTTCACCGTAACATTTACAGTAAATTTTATTAAACCAGACAAGTTTTACGTAGTTGCGCGAATCTATGGTACTCTGTGTTTCTACTAAATATCGATTATCGTTAACAGATAATATTTGGCACCGAATGTGCCTTCGTGCACGCTCCGTTCGCTTCTGTTCCCGTGATTAATCGTTTTCCCATATTGGCTCTGAAACCGTTACGCTTTTGTGCGCGAGTTGATAGAAATATCGCGAAATATTGTTTGCTGGTATAGGCTGCTTTCGATTTTTCAGCTACAGTGATACATTGCAAGCGATCGTATATGGAGTAGATATCTTTGGTATTGTTCTCGAACTGTTATTTTTATTTTGCACCATCGTATCACCCAAAATTATATTATTTCAGTTTGAAAAACTTCTGAGAAAGGAGTAGTTTCTACTTAACCCCTTGATGGCTTTATTTTTCAATCTTAAGTGTATCTTTAATGATCATAGTTTTATACTTTTCGTGCTGCTTATATTCGTTGTTCACTGAGTTTTTTGACATGTAATCTGGTATTTTTGGAAACGTATCGTAAAACGAGAATATCGCTGAAACCGTGACTCCTGTATTGCTCGATTACAAATAAACGATCATTGCAACAGTTGAAACCAGTTCCAGGTCAGAGTTGCATAGTCATCATATTACAATTCGTCGATTTCTTTGAAAAATACACATGTACTACATCTATTTCAAAATGCGCATTTATAATAACGTAGGACAGAATTTTAACAATCTCTACAAAAGAAACCTAAATTCAGGGTTTAATAACGATCACATGCAGCTCTGTTTTTTGAAACTTTGTACGAATTCAATTTCACCAAGTCAATGTTTACGTTACTAATTAGAAACACCTATCATATGGTTCAGAGGAGGCCCATTAGAGCGAATTACATTATAATATTCAGATCAATTACGTTTAATACACACAACGGTAGACAATTGATTTCTAAACAAAGAATCCCGAATAAAATTTTGATTACATCACTCACAATAAAAATAGTATGATTTGACAAAATTTATAATGCACGTTGTACAACAATGCATACTGCAATTTAAATAATCCGCCACGACGTCGGTTCGTTGATTTATTCCGCGTGCTATAATTCACGCCTGGTAGACGGTACGAATGTAAGTGCAAATAAACGATTAATAGGGCGCGGACAAAGACAAGATGCCTAATGGTAGCCAGCAGCAACAGCAGCGGTCAGCTTACGTGGAAGCGCACGCGGTGGCCCATGCTGCAGTGCAGCAGCACATGGCACAACAAGCGGCACAGGCAAGGCTCGCAGGACCCGGCCCACTTGCAACACCTCAAACTCCTAATCCTACGTTTACGTTACCGGATGATGGCCTTGGCTACGACGACGGTGTCCGGGTGCTTCGCTCGATCGGAACGTGGTGAGTAAATTTCGATCTTCCGGGAAGCTATATTAAACCTCCATAATGGGAACGACACCACCGAGCGTCGACTGAACTTTAAAATAGGTCTCCAGATTACTCAGCGGCGATGCGCCCCGGCGGAGTAATGCCCCCGTTTCCCGGTGCAATGGATCAGCAGTTTGGGAGCAGAGCTCCAACAGTGAACCAGCCGTTAAGAACGACAAACAATGTACCTTCTCGTCCGGGATTCGCGTCTAAAGCGACTAATACGGGTGAGCCCGCAATAAAGGCGTTCGCCTGCACCGTTTGTGGTAAAGGCCTGGCCCGTAAGGACAAACTTGTTATTCACATGCGTATTCACACCGGGGAGAAGCCATATTCCTGCGAAGTTTGCGGTAAGTATATCGTGAACCTGTTTCTCTCATACGTTGTATCAATTCGGTGTTGTTCAGGTACAGTTAATTTCACGGCGGTTATTGTTTGCAGGAAAAGCATTTGCGCGCAGAGATAAGCTAGTTATTCATATGAACAAACTTAGACACAGACCAGGGGTCGCACCGCTTTCTACACCAGCAACTCCAAGTACGGATCAACAACAGCAACAAGCTCAGCAACAGCAGCAACAACAACAGGCTCAGCAGCAGCAACAGCAACAGCAGCAACAACAACAGTCTCGTTCAGACACTATACACAAGTTGAAGGAGGAACCAGTCAGTTGGGCGTGCGAATTGTGCGGTCGAGCATTGGCTACTAGGGAGGAATGGATGCAACATGCTCGGTAATTTTGATCTACACGGACTCGAGATTTCATCGTGTGACTTCGTTGCATTATGTTATATTCGAACTTTTTCGACAGATCCCATTTAGAAGCGTCGGCTCCCCCGCAACACGCTGCGCCGTATTTTCCAGGATCAGTGCCGCCGCCGCAACCGTACGCGTCTGAAAGGCATTTCTGTTTGATGTGCCGCACCGATTTTACGGATAAGGCTGAATTTATGTTCCATGTTCGCTCCCATTTCGAACCTCATTCACAGCAAACTCCTCCCCAGCACTCGAGCGGTAAACAAGCCGGTGACCCAGCAACGGCGGAGCTGATTGCGCGTGGACTTGTCGATCCCTCTGGATTATGCAGCTAGAATTATCCTCCTTGTCAATATGTACCATCGATTCGTGTCTTACCATAGTACAAGTTCTCCACTCCATTTCGACCAGAACTTTTTGCATAGAACGTCATGCATATTGTGATTGTAATGAATATGTACTGATTTATTAAGAAGAGGTGCACAGTAGTATGTTCGTGTACAGAATATCGGTAGAATGGTTGATCATTGGAAAGCTGTCGAGAAATATTTCCTTTTCCTTTTTCGATACTGGCCCCCTTCGCACCTTTGACCGCTGCCAGCGAATCAATAAATGCTTGCACACCGCCTTTAGAACGGAACAGAGGATAATATTTTTTGCATTATGCAACATATCAGGAAAATAAGAAACTCGAGTAATCGTGGAAGTACTACTGTGTATCCCGTATACATGTATATGAATTAAGGACATACGTTATTCGTGAAATGTTTAGGTACTGACGCGATAATAATTTATGGTAACAGACTCCACTATTGCGTCAGTATTTAAATATAATTATACTTAATAGTATACGTTCCTACATAGCTAGCTTCCCGCCATTTTTAACCATTAGCAGTAATCGCTATTCGATGTACAGGTTTGTTCTCAATGCTATCACACTATTATGTTTTTCACCTATACGTTCCAAGATCTGGAGAATGCACTGTCTCGAAGTAGGTGTTTTTCTTTGTTCAAATGATGCTGAAACGATTATTACGTTGTAGGAAACTATTTACGGAGAATGCTATTTGGATAAGACGTTCGTTTAAAATAGAAGTATACGACTATTCCATATTGTTAAAATCATTTATTATTGGATGATTATACCACCTCCATATAAATCGTCATAAAGCTAAGAATATATTTCGATCATGTGATTTTTTCCTCTCTCGATTTAATTTCATTAATTGAAACTTGATGTTTCTTTGAGGGCAACGTATTGTTAGCCGCATTATCAGTTTATAGTACCAAACCTGTAATTTTTACAGTGGTACAACGTAAGTGTTGACAATATTACCGATGCATGCAGCGCAGATGTTTATATTCCGAATCAGTTTATGGCGATTAGATGTTTTCTTTTTTTTTAAATTACTGTTTTGTTTCATTGCAGTACGGAAAATCTTGTTTATTGATACCATCGTTTTTGGTACCTGAAGTATCCATATGTACTTAACCAGGAAAGAGTAAGATTCGATTTGTACTTCAAGAACGATACACGGTTTATCTTTTCACAGATACTAAAAAGAAAAGAAAATCTTGAGAAATATTTGTATATTTACAAAATTTCGAATAATTTTCAAACACTTTCCTAGTTATTGTAGATTCGATGAAAAAAAAATAACACAATTCGTACAGAAATATGTTACAATTCTCTTGTTTTTCTCGAATGTTAATTAAATTTTAGGGGACAATAATTGTACATTACTTTTTATATTCGTTCGAACGTGAAAATGATTACTTGCGATGCCGCCGAATGATTTTTCTTGGTTTATCAAATGTTTCACGACCGACACACCGCATTGTGAACAAAACTGCCTCTTCCGAGTGACTTCATAGAAACACGCTTTTACGGCGCTTCCTTTTCATCTTTAGACTAGAAGTTTGAATTAGCCAGCGCGAGACCGACTGTTACAGAACTGCCGTGCCTCCTGCTTCACGTACCACCCACTTCCGGCTTTTGTTCGATTCAAACTGTTTCCGGGATAACTGTGCCTAAAAAGGTATACTTCAAAAGCTAAGCCTACCGTTAGACATATATATTTTATATAATTATAGTTAGTGCAATATAGAATTTAATCGACAATAGTTGCGGTTGTTACGAAAAGGAAAGGAGGAGGAGGGGAGGCAAAGGAAAAAGAAATGGAAAAGAGAAATCTTCGCGAGTTCATCTGAAAAGAAAAGCGTTCGAGTGCTCGCATGGCGAGGTGGTAACTGTTTATGGAGGTTTAATTAGCGTGATCTGTGAAGAAAGGGAAGAGAAAGAAGAAAATAAAATGAAAATTCCGGCCTTTCTTATACAGTTACGGAAACCTTTTTTACGTAATTGTACGTATTTAGAGTAACATACACCTCGAGGTCTACACTACACAGCGAGCAATTGTTTCTATCGTCACGGGAGATTTATTATGTAGCTTAACGATATATACCAAGTGGGTCGTAATTTGTTAAAAAATTTCGCGAACAGAAGATTCCTTGCGAGAGAATAAAATTAAAGGATATTTGACATCGTTTTTGGGAAAAGTCCATCTTCGGTATGTTTGCGTGGGACTATATTCTGAAACTTAACAATGGATTAGTTAAGCAATATTGTAACAGATTTTTATATTTCTATTCTTTTTCTAAGTTTTGTCGTCCAGACGCTTGAATAATCACAATTTTCGAATATTTCTTTTCGTTATTACCGATGTGTTCCAAATATTATGACGAAAATGTAATGCTCGAAATATTTCGAAGATTAAAAATACAAATTAATTATTGTTTAATAGGATACTGAATACATTAAATCCTTCAAAGGATTGCACAAATTATACATTCATCGAAAATGTTATTAACATTGAATGCTACGTATGTAATTCTTTCCTTCCTAATCTTCAATTTTATTTTCTTTAATAGCTCAAAAGTATTATTTATATATTTTAATTAGTGTAGTTGGATACATTTAACATATGTAATACCATCTCCAGTATCTGGAAACGTAAATACAAGTAGAAATAATGATTTAGAAAAAAAAATTTTTTGTTTTACGCATGATCGAATCAGAACTTATTTCCACTTGCACAATACTTTTCGTAGCCTTTACTACCACACGCTGTAAATGCGAATTTTCACTTTTTAATGTCCATCTATCGCATCAGATCATAAATCAGCGATAGTTAACGCGAAGATGCAATTAAATTCCATCTAACACGGAGGTGTAATTAAAGTTGATTTGCGGCTGATCTAAATTACTTTTTTTTATCACTAGGAAGGAGCACCAGGAACTGAGCACGTTAAATCGAGAAAATTATAACTGCCCGGGTGAGGACTATAAATTTTGTAATGAGCCTCCAGAGATATAGATATATCTGTCAGAGATCTGAAATTTTCCTTCTCTTTTAAAGGGAATTCTCCTATGAAAGAAACGAGACACCGAGGATACAAGGCGTAATGATTTGTAGTACTTTGTACAATCGAGAGTTGAATACTATATTTAATAGACGTATAGTGCCTTTTCTCCGGGACTTGTCTGACTTCGCTTCCATCATTTCAAATTGAACGTGTTTAAGGAGGCACATTGGCATAAGAAAATGTTTTTCGATAATTATAAGTTATAGTATTGGCAACGACGAGAGGTTTGTCTTCGACGGTTTTCCTTTCTCGTTTCTTTCTTCTCCTTTTTTTTTACGTCTGTTTTATTGCGAGGAGTGAATGGTCGACGCCACTGCCTCTAATAGCAGCAGCTGTTTTAGACTACTTTTATACTGTTGATGTCACACGCAGCTACTCAGAGTCAGTATATTACTGCCATAATCATGAAACGAAATGTATACCCATATACCTTTATAAATAAAACTCGACTGGAAAAGTAGAACCTTGAACTCTTAGATTCCCAGGTTGTTGGTTATAAAACAAACGATATGTAGTCGTAATGCAAGTTTAGTAATGGATTTTCTTATGGTTTATTGGTATGTCGTAGGAATTACAATTATACTTCGTTAGTTGGTAAGGATAAGCTTGAATTTATGGATTATTGGGCTCGTAAATAACTAACGATCATATACATTAAAAGTTTAGTTTTCGTTTAACTTCATATTCTTATTATATGTATTTATACTTATAAAGTATTATATACTTTATAATTAACATATGTACATACAGATTGGTACAAGACGTCTATGAATAACGTTATTGTTTCTTAGAACTTTTGATAAAGCATGCTCCTTATCTTTTCCAGCAATAGATATTGTATCACTTTTATAAAGGTAAAATATTCATTTGATATATCTTATTCCCATTTGAAATATACTAATTAGTATGTCGACAAGTGAGATGTAGAAGTATAAAATGTTAAGCGTTAATGGTTGCGGATATTTATGCAAATATAAATTCTCATGGACTAACTAATAGAGGCTAGAATCGGACAAAAATTTGTTTGGTACATTAAGGCTTTTATCGAGATCTAAATTGACTAAAACCTTACTACACTTGATGAAACTTTACACTATACTGAGTTTGAGACAATCACGTATGCTATAAATTAGTATAAATCCATAAAATCCGCAGTCTATTAATTACATTGATCGACATAATTCTCCTCAATTGTTCACATGAAATAAATTAACCATGACATGTAGTTCAATCTTGAAAAACTAATTGTATTCTCATAGAATGAGATAAAAGAATTATATTGTACAATTTGTTAAGATACGTTCTGAATATTCTTATGATTTCAAGTCTCCGATTATGTCAATATTATGAAAATGTTCAGAATTGTGAAATACTCGAAAGGAAACTGCCATTATGGAGCTTATTTCTGTCAAAAATGTAGATGAACCGTTTCTTTTTTAAAGTGGTATAAGTTCATCTTTCTTTATTTCAAAATATTAAATGTATTTCATTTTACTCTATTTAAAAACATTGTTAAACGCGAATAATTTTATTTTATGCTTTTAAGATTTCAGACACGATTAACATCACTATATGTGCATGTTTACAAATATTCTGTCAATGAAACAGTGTTTTTGTTAACTGCAAGTGGACTTATACCACTTTCAAAAGTAATAAATTATCAAAAATGTGACTAATACCAAATTTAAATTTGTATTTCAATTGAAGTAAACTTTTATGAAATGAAATTTTAAAATATAAATTATAATAATTATATCAAAAACAATAAACGTATATCATTGAAGGGAAATATATTATCATAAATATATGATGTGTATTAATATATTCATTTGACATAGATTTTTGAGAATTCTCTTGTACTAAGTTTAATAAAAGAGCATTAATAAGTTTTATTCATATTTTATTCACTTTGCTCTGTAGAAATAAATGGGACATGTTAAATAAATAGTCATTGTTATATATGGATTAATACCAGTACAAAAAAATATTTATGCAATTCCATTTAATATCCGAGTTTCTCATAATTCATGAAAATATTGCAGTATATTGATTTTGTTAATATAGATATGAAAAGAAGGCATCCATCTGTAGCTAAAACTAGCTTTAACTAATTTTTTTCAAAATTGAACTTATATTACCTAAGAAAAAAAAACGGTCCACATATTCGAATCAAATGTGACCCATGGACCCTGCGTAACACGGATGGTGGACAGCAGCTCGACAAATATGCAGTCAGTGCAACCGTGTTGCATCTGGTATGTGCTGCACCCGTTTGACCATAAATTAAATCCACGATCGACTTTCTTAAACGACAGCGACGGTGACGCGAAACGTTACGGTATGCATTTCTTTCGGCCCACCTTTAAGGTTATCGAGTTCCTGGTCAGATATGGCTGGTTCGCCTTGCCGCGCCCGTATTAACGGGTACCAGTAAATCGACGCCCAGCCGAACTGCATTTTTCCCTCCTCGGTTCTGTTGCACCAGTATTATCCACAAGCCAGGATAATGAGATAATCGACCCTTTGTCTAACGTTCGCCTTCCGTTTCGGTCTGAACAACGCTGACTGAAACGTGTAGCTCGTGACTGTTGATACAATGAGAACTTGAGTTATTTGGTGTCTAGACGATCGATGTTCAGAATAGAGTTTTCTAAATTGAGATTCACCTTTGAGAAAATGTTTTTAATAATAAGTAAATAGTAGTATTGAAAAGGATATTTACGTACATTTTCATTCATAAGTATTAGGACACTTATCGAATATGGAATAAATGTTTGAAGGAATTATGAAATTGCTGAAAGTCTGGAATAAATATCGTTCAGGGAATATTAAAGCTCGATGGACAAATATTTGCTACTGTAAATTAATAAAAGTGGCATTAAAATATATAATTTTTCGATACATCACTTTTTCTTATGCGCAGCAGTGTACCTTTAAGACATGAGCTGTGATTAATTATGATACAGAATTCTCATTTCTTTCTAGTTGTCATTACTAGACTGGATTTTATGCATTTACAGAATGTGCGGAATGCAGTATTGTGAAAACATTGATAATGTTTCAGAAAGTTTTTATTTCACCTGTAACCTACTAAAATAATTAACAAAACCAGTGTCGAACATAAATTTCTTTTTTCATGAAATTCATGATCTACTTGTTCCTGTTTGAAGACAATAACTTAAGGTGTTTCTAAAAATGATTTGGGTATTACAATGAAACTTATAAAATTTATAAAACAGGAGCAGTTAATTTTGTGTACTGTGTTTATTTTAGTACGAAAATCAATACTGATTTATGTATTTTTAATCGTGTGTACATTGGCTGATATCGTCACAAAATATAACAGTACGTGATTCAATAAGTGGAACGTTTTAACTGCCAAGAAGAAACCTATAAAATTAGAACAAATGGTAATAAATAACAAATTCCTTGTGTTGTATGTAGTTTCAATACTTTAGATACAATTCATGTTCACTGTGTCAATAACAATACAATTCTATAAATATTCTAAAGGTAATACATAGTAGGAAGAATATTATACAAATAAGAATTAAAATAAAAGTGAGATCTGTGGATCTTCGTGTTACTATAGTATAATACAATGGTATGGGTATATAGTACAATGATTGCTGTTCAAATTGTGGTCATAAACAATAAACATCATTGAAATGTACATCAAATTGAAAAATCAGCATATTGTAATTGAAAATATAAGTATTAAGAAGATGCGCTTACTTTAAAACATACGTATAAATACTATTGAATTACAGAAATAATGTTATTTCGTATAAATGAACGTAATTCTTATTTTGGAGGCTAAAATGGTTTCAAATATATTGCAATTTATTTGCATGACATTTAATCGTTAAAGGATATGGACTCGTCCTAAAGAACCATGTATCTTCCCTTGAGAATCGTGAGATTCTTATGAGCTTATTGCAATACTGCGGAGAACGGCGAAAGGTTGCTCGATGAAAGTATCGTGACCCCGAAGTGCGCGGGATTGTGCTCGCATTTGAAAAGGAAATTGCTATGCAAAACGCAGGGCGTCGGCCAGGTAATGCGACGTAGAGAAACCGATTGATCGGCATTCGTCAAATATCGAATGCTTAGTTTCTTAATATTTTTTATTCTACTACGATACGTCACATCTATCAGGAATTTTTATCAGCTTTCTACTTCATCAGTTTTATATAGATTTACAAATTTATTTAACTTGATTTGGAATAATATTTATTTTGAATATTACCTAAGAATTTCATTGGTTTTAGAAGAAAACATGCATAAAATTAATGAATCAATCATCAGTATCTGTTTTATGGTAAAAAATCTGTTGTATATCTTTTGTTTAAACGGTTGAAGATAGTAAAATTATTTAATTGGTTATTGTCATTAGCCACTGTGATTAAAGAATTTAATTATTTTTTATCGAACACGTACTAAAAATGTCAGGGGTTGAAGTTCAGCTTTGCTACTGCAGTTTTAGAACAAAACAATACAATAAACAATAATTGCAACATACTAATACTTACTAAAATTTTGTATAGGATATACATATGTCAGAGGGGAGCTTCTACTTTGAAGCAGAAAACAAAATTATAAAACGGGTACAGCTATAATATAATATGTAAACGATATATGTTGTATTTGTTTAAAAAACATAGTAATTCAATCATTCTGGAACGCAGTCACTATTAAACTGATATTTCCGCATTCAGGTTGATATCAACAGAATCTGACGAGGGGAAAGAAGATTCATTCTATAGATCAACAAGACTTTCCAGTAAGGGTAATGTATCGTAATAATGCCAATCTTTGCGTGACTCAATGTATAGAATCGGCGAAAATATAAACGAAAGAATTGCTTTTAATTGAGATAACTCACTCGTTAATTTAATTCACTGGTTACATTTCCTTAGAAATTTCTGCAAAATTTCTGTAGTCTTTTATAGGAAGCATGACTTGTTCATGCCGGTAAGCCTTGTGGTAAGATCATGGACAAGGCTCTGATTGCCTACAATCTCTTGATTATGAATGCATGATCGCGTATGCAAATCAATGTTCTACTATTTCCGCGTCTATAATTTATAAATACGAGAAACTGTTCAAATTGTATACCTCATTCCTACTGGCTAATGACATTTTTAACTTAACAGATTTTAGATGAGTTGAAATTGAATGATATTATATTTCCAATTAATATTATGTAGAAGCACGGCATTTTTAATAAATTTCAAATCAAAATTCTTTAATTTATTTAGTATTACACTTTGAGCAAAGAGAAAAATAAAAGTATAAATTCACAGACTTTTCTCAATCGATGTATATGAGAACTTCAATATGTTGCAGATAATGCTTATACATATATGTATGTCTATGTTATAAACCCAGCCTAAAATGTTTGATTCTTATGTACTGTCACAGACGAGGTATAGGAGTAAACATTTCATCTCATGGGAGTTGGTGGCCCACCTAAAGTGTAGTATCGACACCTTAATAAGCCTGTGATTGTAGTGACCTCTACGTTAAAAGACCGGTGAATAGGTAGCGACACTAAAATGGAAATGGGGCGACGTCGCCCCAAAAAAGTGGGGCGAAACAATACATTGGATGAAGTGTCTACTCCTATACCTCGTCTGTGGTACTGTGGTTAAAATACAAAACGGACCAACTATGCCATGTCTGCAATCGTGTTCAGAAATAATGTTTCTTCAGAAAAGGATAGATTAGATTCTCCAGAAAAAAGTGGTTCGTGTGTAGTTCAACTACAATACATAAGGATTTTAATTTTTAGGGTGATTTTCAGAGGTATGCCATGCAGCGTAGTACTGAACGTGTTAAATATCGTTTCAGATCCCGTTGAAGAGGACTTAGCTTTTACTGAACGTGTAGGAGTAACCATCGGGTGTCCTGTTGAAGCTCAGCTTACCCGGTGGATAGAATCTTCGCGGGGATGGCGTTGTAATTTCGTTGTATTGGGGCAACGGCCTGGCCGGGGGTTGATACTGCGGCCGTGGGTTGTACGAAGGTATGGGTGGGATTTCATGTGGTGGCTGAGGCCTGTACGGATACTGCGGCTCTGGCTGGTATACAGGTTGAGGCTCTTGCTGCGACTCGTACACCGGTTGACTCGGTCGTTGATACGGTTGTTGTTGTGGAGGTGGATTGTACCTCGATGGTTGATAATCCGGTGGGTTGTATTGTGGCAGGGGCACGTATTCGGGTTTGGGCGGCACTTGCGGAGGTGGAACGGGAATACCGTCGCCACTTGCCTGTAACATTGACAAAATGTAACGAATGAGAATTATTTGTAAATTATTGCTGGTATAATTATTAACTTTTTATATACCAGGGAGGGAATACTTTATGTCCACTATATTACTATTTTAGGAATTTCCTCTAAAATAATTACTTAAAAATTCTGAGAAAATCAGATATTATGTACAATTATTACGAGAATTTTATACAAGAATTTAAATATTGTTTCCTGGAAATTTGAGAAAAGTTTGAAAAATAATCAAAATAGTCTCAATTGCGTAAAGGAAGGCCGTAGCAAACGTGAAAAATGCAATACACTAATCAAGAGAATAATTATATAGGGTGTAACAAAAATGTTGTCCGACCCGGAAATAGGGCACTTGGGGGATGAATTGGAACAAGTTTTTCATTAGCAACAATGTAATCTGTGGCTTCGTTACCGAGATATTAACGAAAAACTCGCGCTGTGATTGGTCGCGGTTTTTCGTTAATATCTCGGTAACGAAGCCTCAGATTACATTGTTGCTAAGGAAAAACTTGTTCCAATTCACCCCCTGAGTGCTCCATTTCCGGGTCGGAGAACATTTTTGTTACACCCTGTATATGGTTCCGGTAACAGATATGTATGTGGGAAACAGTAAAGGAACTGTTATACAGGGTGTTTTCGAAATAGTGATACAACCTAAAAGGATGTGATTCTAAATGTAGAGATAAGTCGAAAATGTAGAATAACATTTTTTCGTACGATGCTTGGTTTCCAAGATAATCATTTTTTAGAATTTATTCAACGCGTATGTAGCATATTTATGGGACAATAAGTAGAAACAGAACGCAATAAGCAGACGCGTTAGGCAAGACCTATTCAATTGCACGCATATCCAGCAGATATTCGAATTCGATTTTCACGAAAACGAAACATTGTACGAGAAACCGTTATTCTAGATTTTTAACATATTTTTTCACGTTGAATCACATCCTTTCGGGTTGGAAACACCCTGTATGACAGGATTGTGATGATTGTCAAAGTGAAAGTGATTGAATTCGCACAAGGCTTATCTTGAAACAAATTCTATATTTTTAAAAAAGTACTTATAATGCTGTTTATTCGCAGGAAATTAAAAAAATTTTAATAGAATACTTTATTTTAAACGTTTTATTCCTAAGTGTATTCAAAACATAAAGTTTGTGTAAGACATTATAGGTTTCTATTAGGTGAGCATAAAATAAACTCCATCCCCCTAATAATTATCTGATAAAAAAAGGCTTGATATGTATTGCGAAGGTTAATCAGGTTGCTCTAAAATATATTACTCAGCTTTAGTCTGTTTATGTTTGTTTACTAGGGGGATGCAACAGCTTACTGTATTTTGGTGATTGAAATTATTTTTCCTTATTCTTATGGTTTAATAAACCTACATTTTATCGTAGTAGTGAACACGGTGCGCTATGAAAGTGTTGAGACTGATTTTTGGATAACAATGTTACCTATGATAGTACACAATCAGTTACTCCAAATATCTTCAATAATTCTTGAGTTCGTACGTGTTTCATTTCGTTCGTCAATTTTTCATCGGTCTCGTGTGGTATATTACCTAAATCGACATCTTTGACATTATTATTTAGCTAATAATAATAGTAGAGCCCAATTTCAAAAAGATATGCATTGATTTATGTGAACAGCATGTTTATTACAGGCATCACTAATTTTGTATTACTATTGTATTAATATGTTTGGTATGCACCACGTAAAACACTATTAAAGATCCAATTCCTAATATTATTTTTCCGATTTAAAGTTAAAACACCGGTTTATATTAATTAAAAGATCTAATTAGCCTTTGAATAATCATAAAGATAGTCAGTGGGCAACGTCATGCTGTTAGGATTGCTTGCGAAGTCACAATTACGAAAGTTCGTGTTGCAATTATAAGAGACAATTGCATTCCATGTACTGATAGGCGACATGAACATTCATTTGTGGAAATTGGAAAATATTCAAAGTGAACACTTACTTAAGTTAATGTTGATTGTAATAGTATGTGACAATTGTGAATATGAATAGAATAATTTGAGATATCGAAATTTAATATTGATTCAAATAAGGAGAGAACGAAACTTATTTATTTTTCGACGACTTTAATTACTTTTTATACATGTATAACGTAAGAAAACGAAAGTAAAATTTAACGAAACCTTAAATTTGGATTAAAATATACTTTGACGTACCTGGAAACCATTTTTTCCAGCTGTATATGTCACCGTGCGTCTTTGACCAGTTGGATCAACGTACGAGTAGGATCCACGACGATTTCCGTATACGTCGCTTTCCTCCTTGAATTCGACGCCATCTTCTTGCGAATATGCGGCTCCGAACGTTCCATCACCAGCTAGGTATCGCGCATCACTCAAAATTGCTGCCTGATGAGGCGACTGATACTGCCCATTTGATGTTTGGCACAATACCAGTGCGATCGTATAGAAGAGGAATATCTGAAAATATTGACATTTGTTTGAAATTCCTTATACCGTCACTTTTGTAGTTTAAGATAGTTGAAGCTGAAGATTTATTCCATATTTTCGGATAGAAATAAAAACATTGTTGTTTAATATATTTAATATATAAAGTAATAAATAAAGTAATTTAATATGTGAAGAAAGGTGCTATTTTTGTGGATATAACAAAATATTTTAAATTATTAGTAGATTCACCAACTATTTGCTCTATTATTTATTCAAGTGCACAAACTCCAAAATCATACAATCTGTGTGTCAGAACAATGTGAATTATATAAAAAATGTGGAGTAATCTCTAAAAAATTATGTTACATTGATTTAGTATTCAGTATGTCAAAATGTCTCAAAAATAGAGATTTCAGGGTGTTTTTAAAATAAAAATGTACATAAAAAGTCTTCTAATAATTTGTGGGTAAATACAGCCTAATATGGTGTAAGAATAACAGGATCAAAATTGGAAAGCATGTTAAACAGAAATTCAAGTTAAGCTACGTGATTGTTCACTATACCAATAAGAATATTGTAAAATGTAAACATTCTTAGATCGAGTTGAAAGTCCTAGAAAATTTATCGAACCACAAAAGAAACGGACGTTGCAGATGCCGCGACGAAGCGATCGATCATTGGGTAGAACAACGGATTGTGAAGTGGGCTGAATAAAACTGAAAGCGACTACTTACGAATATGGCACCCATAATAGAGAAATAACGACAACTGGGCGACGAGAGGTACAACAGTGCTCGAAGGATCGTCGAGAGGGGCGTTTTATACGGCAGATTGGATCAGGTTGACCTGAAGAGGCCTTGATGTCCGCCCGCGCGCCACGGCTACAGAATAATGCAGATTGCACTCTGATCTTCCACCACGCCTTGCGACTACTACTCAACTTTCTTACTGGTAACTTGTACTAACACTTTTCAGACAGTTTCTTCGTCATTACAGTTTTTTTTGTAATTTTATTTAAATTGTTGATACGCTTACATTTTTTCACTGTGTGTTTTCGCAATTCTTTTGCTTCGGGTGCTTCACAAATTAGTGATAATGTCATTTTGTGTAATTTATTTAAATAACGGAGAAATAAAAAAAAATGAATTACTTATCAATGAAATTGATGTTTAACCTTCAATTAATATAATAATTAATGGTATTTAATTGTAATGAAGTACTAGTGGTATTCGGTTAAAAAATTAAAAATATTGTTTGAAAGCTCATCTTATATTAGTTTAATCAGAATAATAATTTTATTTTAAGATCCGTGAATATTTTGAGGACCTCTCATCTGTTTCTATGTACATTTGCAATAAGTCGTATTATCGCCGTAAGAGTGACAGTAAGAAAGATAAATGAGTAGTACTGTAACGATAATTAGAGTTACCATTTTCTCGGAAACTGATTTATAAGACACGGTCGTGTGGGTATAAAACAAGCATCCATTTGGATAATCACACGATGAAAACCATTTGACATAAAATTATACAGTAGGATCATATTTTACAAATAAGTTAGATGACGCGATACTTACAGAATTATTTGTTTAAATAATAGTTCGATTGTATTGTAATAGGCGATAAGTGTATAACTTCTATTATTCTAATGATTATAACATTATTTAATTAAAAATAATATGTCTTTATAGTGTAAATTTGTATTCTTTTGTGTTATGATGAAATTAAATACATGAAAGCTTAAGGAGTCATTTGTGGTTAGATATTTTAAAAAATTCGCAAGCATCAAATTGACATTTTGGAAGCGGTCAATACAACAGAAGGTCTACTATAATAGACCTAGAATAGATGACTCTGTGTAAGTTAAAAAGACATTTGTTATACATGTAAATTGAATTTTCAATCTTTAAACACGTTTTTTTTTCAAAGTTAGTGACCACTATCATAATCCACCATAAAAAAATATATTTTTGTATGAAAATTTAACAAAATATTCTTTAAATGTGCCTTTATTAAATACAAAAACTATCGTGAATGCATACGCTTTTCGCTGTGTAATTAAAAAACAATCGCTTTTTTCGCTTCATAACCACAGAAGATCTCTTAAAATCAATGCGCAAAACATCGTTTACGATTGCAGATATTACTGTACCGACTGTATCGGAGTCCTTACTTACCAGCTTGAGAATTATCCTATGAATAGAGTTTCCTTCGTGCACAAAAGGTTCGTAGTTCTGTCGCATTGTGTCAGTACTGCAAAACGGAGGACTGATACTTAAATTCTGAGAATAAGACTTTGCTTTTTCATGATTGTTTTTCAATTATTAATGTTTTACATATTATGTATCATTCAAAGCATATAGTGTTTATTTCTTCATATATGTTATTTTTTATTTTTATTATTTATATAATATTTATTTTAGGCATTATACATGTATCTTTAGTAGTCAGTATAACTTTTAACATACTTTAGCTTGATCTAAGTAAAAAGTAGAACCAAACTTTTGTTATAGAAACCATATTCCATTACTAAATGATCAGGTTCATTGTAAACTTTTGAAGTACATTTGTCTTCTTTTCGTGATGTTAAAAAAATATGATGATAAATGTAATAAGTGCTGGGAGCACTATTTTCATTTATGTTTAATACAAAATTCTTTAAGAACACGCTATGAAAACTATTTTTTACTTGAGTAACTTGACTATGTTGTCAGTTATTATAACGTCTGTGTGTTTAAGGAAATAATTACTATTTAAGGAAACTAAGTAAATTTCTTTTTGCATTCTATTTAATTTGTTTCGATATTCTTTACAATATTATAAGCGGAGAATCATGTGACTGTATTTAACCAGTTCGAGGTAAGTGATATCTTTCGCAAGGAGAATGTAATAATATCATCCAACGCCGATGTTTATGAAATTTGACAAAAATGTAGATAAAGGGTCGACACTATGTAGGAGGAATACAAAAAATGAAGAACTTATTATCTCAACCAATTTCAACCATTATGCGATGTACTATTATTATTCTTTTCTACCTATTGTATAAAACACTACTTTCCTGTTTATACACAATAAGATGGTTCAACCGTCAAGCGTCATGATACATATCAAGCATCGATCAAAGAATTCCCACTGTCCTAAAAACACCATCGATGCATTATCGTTATCGATTTTATTGTATCCTACCAATTTTCATTCTTATTTATTAGTGTCATATTATTATTAATATATTAAAATAAAATTCTTAATACGAATATAATATGTTGTAAAATTGAATTTTTTTTTGTTTCAGTGTTTCAGTGTCTGTAACTGCAAATTTGCATGAACGATACGCTATCTGTTAATGATTCCATTTCTATGTATAATAAAATCGAAACATTCGTCTGATTACTGTCATTTCATATATTATAGAGTTACTGATTATGATATTCTTACGACTCAAGAGATTTTCCCAGGCATTGTCCGCCATTGCGAAACCAGCAGGTGTGCCTTTTCCTATGATATTGTCAGATCATATGCTTATAAACTATACGATTACGCCTCTGACGTTTACACGGAAATCCGATGATATTGTGCTTGTGTAAGCTCGTGAATTGCAACACTGACGAATAGTTAGTCTTGGAGCAATATGAAAAGTGTTTCGCGTTAACGTCAGCATCCCCGTGCAATGAAATCTTTTATTTCATCTGGAAAAACGAATTTGCCAATAGAGTTTTATATTGAACCGGAACAAACCTAACGTGTTCTCCAGGATCTCACGTAACACGAGGGTAATTGAGTCGGATGGTAACTAAGCATTGGCTAGAACTTATAAAATAGTTGTACAATAGTCCTTGCAGTTCCGCGTTAGAATTAGCAAGAAGAAATTTCGACATTGCCAATTTGAGGTCACGTCGTTAATCGTAATTATTCTATTATTACCTTCTGCTCGAGTTCGACACACGCTCCGCGCGAATATCTTTCGCGGAACAATGTAATATACATATACCTCTTAGATCGCCACGGTCTATATTTACAATTTTATGATTCTTTTTATTCTATTCTTTAGTATTAGCCAGCACTTACATACCTTAAATAGTTCAGCAGTATTTCTATGTATTTTTAATTTCATTTGGTTGCACATAATGGTGGAGTGGCTTTTAATAATAAGGAGAAGGCAAGTAATAGAATCGAAAAAAATAAATTTACGATCACAATGCAACCGATTCTCGCTATGTATTTTGAAATCTGATCGCAAAGGGAACATTTCCTGATTTCTTTTATTACTGTAATTTTTAAATTTGTAATATATCTGATCAGTGAAGACTATCAATTCCATAAAAATGTTGTATGTTTTAAGAACTAGCTGTGGAAAATGTTATGTACTTAACGAAACCTTTTATTAACATTGTAAGGACAAAGTATTACAAATATGATAATATTTTTATTTGTATATATTTATGCACATACGTATATTGTATATTATGTATATATTTTATTCGTTATTATTGTGTATAGGTATTATGTAAATAGAATAAATAATTAATACATATATTAATATAAATTGTGATGTACAAACATGATATGATATTATTAATTTTTTGTTTCAATATATACGGAACATGAGTATGCATATACACATATGTATAGTTGACGTAGGTATATGTTGGATTATGAACTAAACTTTCTTTAGGATTGAAGTGCTGACCTTCTATTGAAATTGCTTTATATGTTTTTCATAGCTATGTAATACTTTTAATAATAGTATGATTTTATTATATATAACTACATAACGTACACGTTTCTTTGTTAGTACTTAAAAGTAAAAAACACTATAGCTTCATTTATTAACAGTTCCTTCCGGGTCAATTTGAATTGTTAAAAATGAGATATAGAAACGTTGCCTCCTGAAAATGAGATATAGAAAATTTCTCCTATTTCATCTGATACTTCGTTAACAGTTGTAGCCGCAACAACTTCTCATTTTTGCAATACATTATTATAATTAACGTTCCTCTCGCCGACGTGCTATTACCTGTCTGTATTTCATTTTCATTTTTCCATGTATCGTGACTCAGCCTCTTACTTTTACTTCTCAATATCGTTGAACAAACCTTTCAGTTGGATTTTGTTTAACCGTTTTGGAATCGGCCATTCAACGAATGGAGTTCTTTCTTCGATGGCGAACCGCACTTTCTATACAGATTTTATTTAACAAAATGTTTAACCACGAAAAAGCAATCGTTTCGAACTATATACAGGGTGATTCACCTAATGTGACCCCCTCAATTACTCATAAATTATTGGCTGTACGAAACAGTCAAAGGTTGCATTTTACCAAGAGGGACATATAATGCAATAATATTTTTTTTACCATGTTACATTTTTATCAAGATATAACAACTATCATCACTTTTTTAAATAGAATGTCCGGTATTTCTTCCCGAATTTTGATAAAGTATCAAATATTGTATAAAAAAGTGTAATGTCCTATAGGGTCTAAAGTGAACAGTTTCTGAGATATCAGCAAGTAGTTTTATAACATGTTGATGAGATTCTTTCGATTTAAATTAGACCAAACATGACATAATTTGGACCATATTTCTTGATTAATACGTATTGAGTAACTCAGTTTATTTCATCACAAAAATGATAATAGTAAAGTATATTATAAGCTGCCGACTGAAGACCGCGTTCTCGTGCTGGGTATTGGTATCTCATTCACATTCGTTCTTTTTTGCACTTTCTTACATCGAACATTTTATTCACTGAAGAAGATACATTCTGAATTTAAGAAATAATGTAATACCTACTGGTCAATTTTTCGGAATTTAAGAAGTAATGTAATATAGGTAGGTACATTATGTTTTCAATGTTCAAGTTCACCTCAAGGTCATAATTTAGACATATTTGAATGCACCTTAAAACATACTACATGCTGCAATAAAGAAGAGTACCTACTTGCTGCCTGGCAAAAGAATATATTCCCCTTCTGAAATCATTCAGACTGTGTTGGAAACATTTCTCATTTCATTAAAAATAAAGTAGTATTTAGTATTTAGGTGTTTTGTCTTAGGTGGGATACCCAGCATTGTATATGTATAAGTTAGGCTTAAGTACAATTAGAGTGAGCTATAACTTTACACCACAGTTGTGATGTGTTAAGTTTTTTTTGTACTTTTTCTGTCGTTCTTTTCCTTTTTAGTTTCTTCTTTTTGTTGTATATTTAATTTTTCTGCAGTGTAATAAATACGTTGTCATTGTTACGTGTGAGGCGCGCGCATGTACCTATATGCGTAATTGCGACTACTATGCTTTTGGTAGAATAATACAATACAGAAACGCAGGAATTGAATTAATGTGAATTTCGGTAACGTGATGTGTCTGTTTAGTTACAGAGCGAAACACGCGTGCGACTCGCTAGAATAAAATTTGTTAGAATTTACCCGCAACAAGCAACGAATAAATATCCTTAATCACTTGTGATCAATAAAATCTAGAACAAGATCAATTAAGGTTTTTATGTTGTTTTTGGGTTCGTCGATACTTTAGTCCCATACGGGCCCTTTCACCACATCGCCCTGTTGGGAATTTAGGGAGGCTAAATACTAGGTAATGTAAAAGAAAGTAAATGGTTTGAATTTAGAAACAGAGTAATATATATTGAATTATAATAGGAATTTACATACAATAACTGTGGTAAGATAATATAATGATAGTATAAATTTTAAAAATGTGTACAACTTAATAGCTCAGGATATAAACGATCGAATGAATATAAAAAGACATGTACTAATATAATGAGAAGAAAGAAATTTAACAGGGATTATCGCGAGGAGAATATTATAACGCACAGTTGCTCGGTATACGAAACGGTTTTGAATTTTAAATTTCAAAGACAAACAAATACGTGTACACAAATTATTAAATAAAAATAATTTCCAGTAAGGGAAACCCTACAGTTGTAATTCAACTACTGGAGACTATTTGTCTAATATTTTACGATGAATTGATCTGGAAGAGTAAAGGAAACAACTCACCTAATCTTTAACGGTGATGGACTCTTGTCAAAAAATTTCCTTTTCGTAATTTCTAGAATTCTCTCCCTTCTTGGAATATTATCTTTGCGAGTTACCGGAAGTGAACCTGATGAGGACGAACACAGACACACTGTGATTAATTAAATTTAAGTAAACGGAATTTAATAAATATTGAATTGAGTAGAGTCACGAAATAAAGAAGTTGGAACTGTTAAAACTAATAATAACTGTTAACACTATGTAATAAAACTAAAGAAAAGCAAAGAAAAAAATATTTAAACAATGAAATGAATTTTCGTAAGGGTATGAGTCCTTTTGTCGTATTTTCTAGCTCTTAGGCTAGCGCGAACAAAACTCTGTCTCAAATAACACCTCACGGACCCTTCGACACGCACCTCACGATTGTACATCGAAAAGTATCGCAGCATTGTACCTAGTGATGGGCACCATCGACTAAAAACTATCGACTGAGTCGATAGTAACCAACGACTACTTTCAGTCGACTAAATTTAGTCGCTTGAACTATCGAGCTATTGATCGCTATTGACTGGATCTTGATTATTTTTTTCGCGATGCAAACCAATTGTAATTTTTCCATGTATTTTTTATGCATTACCAAGAACTGTGCAAATTATTGCTTATAACCTAATTGATTTTCATAAAACATTTAGAGCCGTTAATTTTTTAAGTGCCAATATTAAATAGCTTACAAAAAATCAAATATTAGTAATTGTTTAAAAAAACTTGTTTACCACTTATATTTTTGAAATTCTATCTATGAATTAATTCATTTCCAAAAGGTAAATACACCAATGGTGCTGAAAAGTTGATGACATAATCTATATATAACCTATAAAGCAAAATTTCAGTCGAATAAAAACTATCGATTAAATAGTCAATAGTATGTTGCGACTAAATAGTCATTAGTCGATAGTTTAATTTAGTCGATGGTGCCCATCACTAGTTGTACCCTCGGAAGAGACCAGGGCGGGCCTATGTAGTCCGAATTTGTTTACACTGCATTACTGTGGTGCTTGACGAATCAGGCTGCGAGATTAATGCGTTGAGGACCTTCATTCGTTAATTGAACGTGTGATAGGAGTGTGTATGTCCTTCCTCCTCTAATTCTATCTTTCTTCCTTTTGTTTCTCCGAATTAATTCCTTTACTCTTTTAGTCACGGTTATGGGAGTCTTTGCTACGTTTCGATATACTAACTGTACGTCGAATTTTGATAAAGTTGTAGAGGGAATGTTCAAAAATTATATGACGCCAATAGAGAGAAACGCATAACTTCGACAATTAATTAAATGGTATATGAACGTAACTATTATCCGATGAGACAGATAGTAAATGTTGAAATCAGATGTGCCTTTCCTCTTACATACGAAATACATATAGTAGGTAATTATAACAATTTAGATTATAATTTTGAATTTAACTGCGCACGCGAAGAGGAAAGTTCGAGATGCTCGATATTTTATCGGACCGGACGTCAGAGGTTTATATTCGGCAGTTCGGCGAAGTAAATATCTACCTCGCATTACAATCAAGCGGTCTGAACGTGGGACCACGTTGACTCCAAGGAAAAGAATGTGTTATATAATACAAGCTTATTTGCGTCGCCAATGAGAAAACTATCTTATAAACATCAAGACCGTACTGCGTTCGATTAGGGAGCTCCCACAATGCTATGCATTAAAAAAATAAAAGAATTTTGTTCGGAACGTAACCTAATTATTATAATGCCTATTTTAAAAGACTAGTGAATCACTCATTAGTATAATGGTTTATTTCTAGCTGTTTTTGACAAGATTATATATTTAAGGCTTTCTTTCTCAGCAATACATATTGAATGCAATTTAGATTAGAGTTGGGCATAATTTTATTCGAATAATACATATTTAAAAGCAGCCATATCTTAGAGCGTCAACCTAACCTTTAACACTGGAACTACGAGACCTGTAAAAATGACGGATTGCAGATTTCGTATTTTACGATTATTGAAATTATAATAGTGTTTCTGATGGATTTTATGTTGGCTCTTAATTTACTATACGTTTTATGTTTTACTATAGTATTATACTAAATTGTACTATATGTTATATGTATATATTATTATATTATACAATTTAATTTGGTGTACATTCAACGCTCGTAGTGGTAGTGTTAAACAGTTAATGAGATTAAATAATTGTTTGCCAAATATCTATTCATTCAAGAAGGAGTAATATTTTGTTCCAAAAATTGTACATTTCATGTTTAATCCATTAAGAATTTCTATGTACCTTTTTAACTTTTATTCGTTATTCGAAACTCTTCATCCAGATAATGTGTTTGTCCATCTCTGGTTCGGATAAAGGAAAATCCCTCGTATTCTAATATCTCCGATCCGACTCAGGCACCGTTCTATTTTTAAGCGATTCTGCGGAAGCACAGTCTTCCTCACGATGAACTTTCTCCGTCCGTTTCCGCAGAACGTATCCTTTTTTCTCATCGTGCCTTTCGAATATCATCGGGGGGAACTTTCCTCGTCGAAGTTCGTGCGTTTTTTGGCCACCTACTTTATACGGTGTTACACGACTAGCAACGTTAATTAATTTCCGTACAACACGACTGTACATTGGTTCGTTTTTATTGCATAAGACAATTAATAGAATGTTCTGAAAGTAAGTTGGCGCGTAAAAATGTTTTTTTTATTATGAAAACGGTTAAAGAAAAGTATTTTGTTCGAGCACAAAATCACGAAGGAAGTTTCGTCGTTCCTACCTGGCGTGTATCAAGCTCATTTGCTTTCTATAAATCTTTAGACGAAGGAATTAATTATGGGTCGATTTAATTAACACAAATCAGACACTTTGTAAACGTGTTTCATTTAAAACCAATGAACTATATTAATATCTCTGAAATGTAATTAAACTTTCATCTTACGATGAATACTACACTTTGTAATGAGTAGGGGTAAGTAGATTTAAATGGGGTATTTAATATACTTTTTCTGCTAACAAAAAAAAGTCAGAGGGTAAAAAAACTTTAAACGCCACTACCAGTTTTAAGTTGACCTTATATTATCACCAAACGAGAACTTTTGTTTAAAAAAGATATTTGACTAATAAGGGGAATAAGATTTTCCAGAAGTTTAGGAATATCCCGTGTTGCCCCGTGGGTAGGGTAAAATGGGGTAGTCATTTAGTATGTAAAATTTCATATAATTACGAATTCTTTATTTCTTTGAAGTAAATACAAATTATTTTGTATTTCTGACAACAAAAATTGCAAATAAATGTATAAATAAATACACATAGATACTCGAAGAGGTTAGAAGTGATGTATGACATAGACTCTTCTTATCTAATATACGTGTGTAATATACATATGTACGTGGATATTATACAATTGATACGAGTATGAATACTTCTGTGAGATTCAATTTACGAAAATTTGATTGAGGATAAATTAGTGACATACTTCAATTATTCCTACAGCGAAACTATTTACAGCTATTTTGCTGCTTTTTAACTACACGCACATGCAGCGTTTTTAATCGACGAATGCCTCAATTAATAGGTTAATGAAGAGAAATTTCTATAATATTTAACATTATTAATATGATAATAAAGTAACATGCACAGAACCTGTAACACAATGGTTTTATACAAATATTACGGGAAACTGAAATTCAAAATATTTGTATAGAATTAAGTGTATGAAAAAATATTAACCTTTACCTTGAACGATTTTGTATAGTAATTAATTAAAAAAAATCACATGTTTAATGTATAAATTATGTAAAAAAAATGTAGAATAAACGTTTCTGGTATCACCATCATTTTCGAGAAAAGTGACTGTGTACATTCATCTGCTACACACGTATTCGTGCTTACAATAAGTAAAAACAGTAAGTAATGAAAAGACACGTTAACCAAGTTCTTTCAATGGCACGCGTATCCAACAGATTTTTAAATTCGATTTCTACGGAAATAAACCTACATACGAAAAAATATTACCCTTTTGTTTTCACATGTAAAAACATGCATTTTCTGGATGTGCACGAACTATAGTGCATTTGTACGTAACACATTGAATGAATTACTAATTAATCTTAATAGTCTTATTAAAGGAACAACGAATTAGATCGGAATTCATAGAACAAAAAACGTAACAAATAACAATTCTAACTTCATGCTCGTATTAACGTCAGAGAACTTAATTTCGCTAATAGAAACTTGGCCTGACTCATTCTTACAACACCATCCTGATCAATTTGTTCGTAATAACGCTATGTTATCATTTCAGGGGCATAAAACAGTCAGCCATAGGAACGCACGCAAATTAATTAGTAACTTAAATACAGACTGACGCGGAAAGTAAAAATTATCTTCCACTTTCGTACGGCTCATAGCGCCAACGTAAAAACTTCCTGCTTTTCTATTTTTTCTTCCTCGTGAAAAAAAGTATGTGTCGTAACGAAGGTAACAATGATCTGGCAATTTCGAAAATTGCTGTGATTTTTCAGGCGCGATAAAAAAATCCGCCGTCGCCCCCTTTGAAACTCTGGGTTATGGGGTTTTCATAGTTCGTTCGGAACGTATTACTGCTCCCTTCGGTAATGTTCTGTAACTTCGCTTCGCGTAGCTGTCATTTTTTCACTCTGATCGAGTTAATGAGGTTCTTGCTTCAGGAACGAGTTCTGCGAAGCATTCTTTCGCAACAAAATGATAACATTTTTTAAGACTGTTTGAAGATTACCAAAGAAATGTTTAGTTAGAAAACATTTTTCTTTAAGCTTGTGCATATACTATAATTTCCAATATGTTAATCTAAATTATTAAATTAGTTTTTATGAAGATGTCATTCGACCATTCAGGATTTTTGTACACTTTTATGGAAAAAGCGCAAATTCATTTTAGAGTTCATCAGGTTAGTAATCGAATATTTAGTAAATCGGTCAACATAAAATATTCTGAACATTCTTCATTGAAATACATATTGTAAAAAATATATTATAAAAATGGAAAATTTATGTTTAAATTATATTGCGTGAGTGGAATTTTGATATTTATAATAACCATGTTTTTAAATGCCTGAACAGATACACCTTCTGCTTAAAAATTTATTCATACACATCGAATATTACTATTTTACCTTTAATTCCTTTAAAAAAAAACTTTTTGTAATTTGCTCCTTACTTACTGTACTTTAAGAGATTAATTCTTAGAACATCGTTAATGAAGTTTACCACAGTATTGGCATAAGTTAAGAAAGAAAATTTCCTTCAAAATTTTACTGAAATTTTGATACAATTTTTCAGCTTTTATACATTTACGTTTCGTTTTTATTCAAGAAATGGATACATTAAACAAAACTAACGTATACGCTTATAGAGTATAAATAACAAATTACATATTGTGAATGTATGTAAACCACTTAATTATGATATAAATCCATTTTTAATATAATCTGTAAATCCGTTTGCAATGTATAAAAGGAATTGAAGGTATTAGAAATTATTCAGAATACTTTGTACCGGCTAGTGGAATTTGAATCATTGTAAACCTGTTCGTATACATTACCATTGAATTACGTGTTTGCTCTTGAGCATTGAGGATGCATCCTGAGATAAGCGCAGTTATTTACAGTCTGTCCAGTTTCATTTTTATGTATTCGAAAGTTCAGGGGTGCTGCATGAAAACACGATTATCTGGTCGGATCGAGAAAGTTTCGCAGAATCTCCACGACATCATTCTTCCCTTTTTTTATACCATTTTTTTCGTTACAAATTGATATTTATTCTTAATTTTTCACAATGGCTATGAAACAAATTGATTATGAAGAACTGTTGCGATTTTGTAAACTTAATGATGTGTATTTCCAAAAATTATAATTTAGTACACATACGTTTGAAGGAAATTCATGTTATTGTTAAATTATGTAATAGTGAGAAAAGTGTTTCTTGTGTCCTGTTCAGAAATTTTGATTTAGACAAAGTTTTGCTCGTCTCTATGTGCAATCCCTATACAATGCAGATGCTTAGGTCATACACAAAAGAATGGCTCTTGTCTATTTTTTTAAATAATTACGTCTGCATGTACGTGTTCTCTCTTTCTGGAATTATACTAGGATCTTTTTCCTTTTTGGCTAATTGCAAATAAAAGTCTATTAATTATTATATTATTATTATAAAAATCTTCACCTTTATAATATTTGATAACTTTTCCCTTAAATTTATAAATTTATTTTATTTATATCAAAACTTGTTTCAAACTGTGGTATTTTATTAAACAAATTTTTTACTTTGGCGTACCTTCCTATTTTATGCAACTAAATTGATAAATACAAAAATGAAGATTTTCCGTATATGTAAATGTGCCATTGAAATCGTGATATACAAGAAAATTACTTTGGCATTCTTTAAGATAAAAACAGTAATCATAGTTTTAATCATATTTACGTTTTATAAATAAAATATGAAAAGAAAAATTACAGATTTCCATCTAAAAATAATCTTTCTGGTTTTTGGAAGGTCAAACGATGCTGTAAAGTTTTATGCAACAGTGTAGTATGCATTACTCCGATTTACTTTCCCGATTGTTAATCCGCGTAAACCGTTTTAGGTCATCAGTTTATATAATCTGTTTCTGGAGAAAAGAAAAACTTGGAAAGAAAGACCTAGTTTCTCTCGTGATATGTTATAATGGGGCACAGGTGAACTATTTGATGTACGGAACAGGTTTCATTGGCTTCAAGATTTCTTTGACTTATAAAGGACTGATTGAGTAACAGGTTGTTGTAACTTTGTCCTAATCACACCGCGGTACATAACCGTTCTTTTCTATTTTATTCAGTGTAAATATTTACATCCCTCAGTACGCCAAATTCTAATCTTTAATTTTTGGAATCTTATAATACTGCAAATATTACTTTCTTAATTTTTCAATCTTCACATTGTAATTATTTTACAGTCCCTATATTATCAACTATATTTCTATCAACATATATTTATTATTCTGATTTCTTTCCTATTTGTTCATACTCACAGGATAAGAACAAAATTCCAATGAAAAATCTGTTTAGATAATATGAATCAGAACACATCTATGCATGGACGTAGCAAGGGGTGGGCGCTTGCCCCACCCCCTGGACGGAAAAATGTGGCTTTTGCCCCACCCTACAAGAAAAAAATTGCATTCTGCCCTCCCCCCTCTCCTTTCCCAAAGTTGCAAAACTTTTTCAAATATTTAATATTGCGGTATAATTTGAAACACGACCAACAGCCTCTATTAACAAAACGCATACATTTTCAATGATTTATGACTTTAAAAACAAAACAAAGCGTGTCTGGCTACGTACGGCCTTTTTCACTGTGGCAGTCAATGTGTTAATATTTTTCATCATGCATGCAATATTATTTATTATTTACGTAAATATGTTAAAATACAGGAAAATTATATTGTGAAGTAAAAAAGATTCCTTTTAACTTTGTTCCAGTAAATCAAACTTGGGTATTTGGAACTTTTGCTATGCAGATAGGAATTTTATCAATATTTTCTATTTGCCAATTATTTGATAATTTTCAGTAAGCAAACTATATCTTAAATCAAATTTCCTAATTCCACCCCTCACGGAATACTTCTACCTACACTCGAATATTTAACTTCCTCCTCAGTCACTTTTAAATTTCCAGCAGTTATCTTAAAAATAAGAATATGTATAAAGAAACCAAATAAGATCAACGGCAAAATTATGTGTAATTTGAAATTACATTTAACATTAGGCCTACGAAAGCAGTTGAAATGACTGGTTCGTAAACGCTTATAAATATTATTAAAATATCAGAGCAGTGTACTTTCTGAGATTCTTTGCTACTTTTACTGCAATATACAGGAGATTCACGCAACTGTAACAAGCAATACCTTTATTTTAGTGAAAGTAAGAAAAAAATGATGGAAGACCAAGATGAATGGTTCAAGGTGATCTACATATTCACGATCATCTTTTTGTCGTAAGTATGTACCTACAATAATACATGAAAATTTGGAGTTGCACTAATTTTTTTAATTGTATCTTTCCTCTTTTTTGCATATATCAAATCCTCTCGCTATTCTACGTAAAAAACGTATTAGGGTAACATGGTCGAAAAATGATTAGTTCGCGGGATATTTTGAAAAATTTTTTTCATTGAAGGACATAAACGTCATCATATTATATGTATATTCTAAACATTTCGAACTACGCGTTTTAATCGTTTTCTTAATCCAATTAAACTGATCCTTCGTTACTGTTTTGCAGTTTACTTTTATTTGTTCTTTTATGTTTTCTACAGAATTTGAAGAACGTGAGTTTATTTTATTTTTTTAGTAACCCCATTTTTCAACTTTGAAAGTATCTCGTGAACTAATCATCTTTTGACCATGTTACACTGACACTTTTTTATATAGAAAGACGAGAGAATTCGATGTCTGTAAAAATGGACGGTTTCTATATAAGAAAATAGTGCAACTACAAGATGGACGTGCATTATTGCACTTGCGAAAAAAATACGATCGTCAATATGTAGTCCACCTTGAACCATTTATCATTTTCTCCCAATTTTTGTTTCTAACTCCGACACAAAGAAATGTATGGCTTGCTACATTTGCGTGAATCACCCTCTATAAGTGAAGAAGTTCGTTAATTTATCCTTGGTAAAAGGAACAGCTTGTTGAAGGTCTGCAAATCGACAAATTATCGAACTTTTTGATTTATCTCGCTCACTACATCTTTTTGGTATCTTGTACAAAATTTTTGTTTCACAAAATCAAGAACTAACTATTTAAAACATGTATAAAATATTCTGCTTTTTTTTCCTAAACAATGTGTTTCCTCACGATAAATAACGAACTAATAGTCACAGTAACATCGTTTCTCTAGTGTTTGCATATCATTTAACACTAGAACTACCAAACCCGTCAAAATGACGGATTGCAGGTTTCTTATTTTACAATTACTGGGGATACAATAACGCTTCTTCCGGAATTTATGTTGGCTTCTAATTTAACAATTCATGTGATATTATATTGCGTTAGATTGTATCACGTATGATGTATATTACAAAATTTTACAAGCTAACTTAGTACACACTCAATGCTGGTAGTTCTAGTATTAAAGAAGTTTCGTACTACCGGTTGGCAACGAATGTTTCATATCTTGCCACTAAAATGTTGCAATAAAAATTCCGAAGAATCTCAGCAAATACATTGTTATGACTAGGCTGCGGATTTTTATAGAAAATAAAAGTTTCTGAAGTAATTTATAAAGACAGAAGCAATCGTAGAAATTGATTTTCCCTCTTAAGTATCTTATTGGGTTCGCAATAAAATAAAAAACTCGTTGGATCCGATGAAAATTTTGTTTTTTATTGTATTTCACAGAGCCCTATAGGCTATATTAGGCCTGGCCAACACGCGGCCCGCCAGGCGATTTTATATTTCTATTGAAACTTTTGTTTCTCGTTGTATATGTACAAAAAATATTAAATAAATGAAAATTTGCATGTGTCATTGTTATAATGTGCAAGTGCGACTACGAACTCCAGTTCTATATTTGATATACACGAACGCCAAATGTTACTGAAAGAATCGGTTTTGCACTTAGTAATGTAGGAGAGTGGAATGATGACAATACTTATATTACATCCGAGAGATATTCCAACTTAAAATATTTTGCACAACGAGTTATAAGTGCTTTTGGATCCACATATGTTTGTGAAACATTTTTTTCGAAGATGAAATTTACAAAGAGTTCATCACGTGCTTCATTAACCGATGTCAATTTAGAAAACCAGCTAAGATTTGCAACGTCGAACATAAATATAGATTTACAAAAATTAAGTAAAAGAAAGGATAAACAAATATCTCATTAATTAAACCCGAGAGTTAATTATATTGAATCATAGTATAACAATAAAATTTTATTCATTTTGTATGTGTATTACATTTTTTAAAAGCATGTTTACCTAAAGTGCGGCCCGCTGTACCGTTTTGGGTTGGCCAGGCCTGTATAAATTTATGAAATCCGCAGTCTAATTATGACATTTTATTCATGTCCATAAGAGTTCACCAGTAATATCGACTGTTTTCGTAGTTTAGCAGCATTAAAGCATCATCTTCCAATTCCCATTTCCGGTTGCCCGACCGCTAAGTACTAAAAAACCCCATTAAAAATGATCTAATCGTGCGAACGTCTCGTTAACAATGGATTCCTGAACCAAATCTCTCGTACTTCCCGTGGAAGGTTGTAAACCCGTAACCTCTCAGTAACACTTTTGGTCCCTCGCAGCTTCCTAGATCGACTTTGTAACCGTGTTGCGCCACGGACGCATTCTTGCAATCGGGTGGCGATAATATCCCGGGGGCCCCCCGCGTGCGCGGCACGCTCGTTACCCGGAGACAGAATTACTTTAAAAGTAGGTAGCCACCAGCCGTCTGCCCCGCCGGCCAATTACACGGGGGGCAACTACGAGTATATAGAAGAGCCACCGCGGCACCGTCGGCTGATTTCCACCCATAGACCCGCGAATCGAGGATCCAACGTTCATCGTCTTCCTCTACGGCAACCATGTGGCTTCGAGTGAGTGCATTCGATCCTCAAACATACCGTCCCGTAGTAATCAGATCACCTCGAGAAGTATTTGCGTATTTTCGTAGGATCCAGTTGTGACCCAGAGTTTCATCGCGTTTGTACTTTTTATTTACACAAACGTTTTGTCTTCTTTTATCGAGCATCATGAGTGTAGTGTCGATATTCTGCCGGGAAAATTGAATTTAGAGTGGTTGGATACTTTGAAATCCGATAAATGGACGCTGATAAAATCGAACACGAGGCAATGAATTGAAGGGAGGCGTAAATGCTGCAGGGGGTTAATGAAAATATTAACACGTTATGGGCTAAATTAATATCCTTGAAAAGTCCACGAAGTGAAAGCAATTTTTGTAATCGTACGGTTACTTGTAAACCCAGATTTGTTACGGCACTATTCTTTTAACCTTCTCAAGTTTTGTAGGTCTTTGCTGAATTTGTTTTATTCAGTACCTGATCATAAAAGATTAATTTCGAATTGTGAATTAAACATTGTGTCACCTATATGTGGGTGACCTGGCAGTCAAAGTGTTAACGGAGTGTACGGGTCGAATGTAGTGAAAGTGAAAAACTGGCAATTTTGATTTTCGAGGTTCCGTAATGGTGATTTTAATCTGAAAGATCGGGAACGCTACGGACGACCGTCAAATATCGACAGCGAATGTTTAAAGGGTATAATTGGAGCAAACCTATATGAATCTTGTGAAGAACTTGTCGAAACATTAAATTACATTGATGTTTAAACTTATTTCTTTGTATGTTTCTTTTTTGTAATAAAATTCACGTCAAAGTACGTTAAGACTTCTGAAATAAACTGATATTTCACGGGCTTCTAAGCGGTCTGTCTGATTCATCGAGTCTTCTGAAACTATCTTCGATAAACTTTACTCGAACACCGAGGTACATTGTTCCTCGAGTTTTTCTTTTTTTTGTACGTTTTCGTGAGTGATGTATCGATTAGTTATACGAGTGAATATACAGTATCGGACAAATGTTTTCGGACAAAAACCGTTTCCTGTATTATTTGAATTAAGGATACTTATATGTATATATTCTGATAACTTATTTTATATTTTGTGATACATAGGTAGCTTCGTGTAACTTATATGAAAGCTTGCATCGGAATAATAGTAAACACTCTGGAGGACAGAACTTCAGTAATACCACCATAACAACAAATACAACGAAAAATGTCTTTGTCTTAATTCATTTGTCCGGTACTGTATATCCATTCTTAGATGTTCGCCAGTGAGCGGGATTAATTCTTATTTAAGTGGATGCCCAAGTTACTGATTTGAATGATCTGAAAAAGTGAACGGCATCCTTTGTGATCAGGGTTGATTAATTTCTTCAGCACTGTCACTTTTTTCACTGTCACTTTGGCGGTGGTAAATATATTAAACATGATACGATTGATTGCACTACTTGCGTATTAATGCTGTTCAATTTTCTTGTTTTGCCTTACAAGTTTTCTACTTTAGCTTCTTTTTTTATTAACCTTTGGAGTTTTCAATCTTGTTGACATAATAACAAAGTTACACAGTTGTAGACTAAATTCACGAGACCAGAAATTTACTTTTTCTATTAAAGAATTCTTAGACAGAATATAAAATAAAAGTGTAGCGACAATAGTGTTGCTGCATGTGGAATTTGTAATTTCTAATTATGTCGATAATCATTTTCAGAACGTTTTTAGTGATATAAAGTTATTTGTTTATATTTACATCTCCAGTGGAATTTACCTTTGCTGTATTTCATATTACGGATGACTGACAAAGTATTCAAAGCAATTACGTTTAAATATAATTGTTAAATATTTGTAGGCATATAATTTCATAGTGATAAAAAAATTAGAGATTTTATATATCTATAGTGCACGTAAAAGCGTGAAACGCATATGAACCCAAAATTCTATCTGAATTTAACCCTCCGTTGTCACACCTCTTTTTTCAAACGTACTTATCACACTGGGTCAATTTAACCTTAGCCAATATTCAATCAGTTGCTGTTTAAGAACCATATGTTAAATTAAGTCAACATTCTGAGATGAAGTTTGAACATTATAGAATATATTTTCATTATGAAAAATTAACATTTAAAGTATCATCATGTTTAAGAAATTTTGGAGAAAACTAAATCTGAAGAAAGGTTTTTTTTTTAGGGTACCTGAAATTACTATTACATGGCGCCAAATAGTACCATTTTCAATGATGCCTCAAAGATATTTTACTTCAAAGTCGATTTTTGAGTCAATTTGACCCTTTGTGACAATGGAGGGTTAATGAAGTCTTACTCTGGTTTAATTATTAAATTATGTTAATTGAAATATACATTGTTGTTCGTCAAATAGTGTATAAAAGAACAGAAAATAATTTTGTAATTAGAAGATGATATTGTTATAATTTCGTTTCTTTCTGTATATTCTGAACTTTCACTTAACAGTAAATTTATACTTCCCTATATAAAGTAGTAGCATCACACAAGAGAAGTAGTAGAAATTAGAAATTTCGAGGACTCGATTCACTCATGCAAATAAATATTTCGTAACAGTGAGTTTATAGCTACAATCTCTAGGTCACAACTAGGGAAATAAATTCACTTTATATTAAAGCGTAGAAACATTTCGAATCTATGTTCAAACGTGCACTAGATAAAATAAATTTCTGTATAGCAAAAATGCGGAAATTAAAACCTTTCTAAAATCATCTCACGGGATCATTTTATTCAGTTTCATTTTATTAGCTTTCTAAACCCAACATAATAGAAACATCGATTATGCGTTCGTTATATTTCATTCCTAGATACACATAATTTATTGCTCAATTAATCACATCTGAAGTTTCACGCGGTAGCTATCTATCAAAAGAAATAAATACCCGCAACAGCCGTTAAACCTTCACAGTATTCAACTTCCTCTTGCCTGAATAATGGAAAACGATCTACAAGCGGTACAATTAACACATTTGTGATCCACACGATAGTGACTCATTCATTTCAGTAAAAGTTCCCAGCATCCACGCGCCAGGTTATGAAATTTGTTTCTCTCTATCGTCTTTACTCGTTGTCTCAATTTCTCACAGTTAAACGTTACTTAAGAAACGATTTTGTTCTATTTTATCGTATTCGAAAGCGGTTGGGGCTTAATTTCATGATAATGTCGGGTCCATAGAAGGAAGTGAAACGTTAGAACTGTGTTACAAAGGAGGGCCGAGGCGGATTGTTATTTGCAAACCATGGGCCAGTTTATACAAAGTAACGGGACACAGCCGGAAACACAGTGCGGTAATGTTTTATCGAACAAAACGATATCGCGTACGAATTCTCTTCCGCGTGCGACGTCCTCCACCGTCGGTTTCCATCGGCTCGCGGAGAAAGACGGATTGTCCAGGAAGACTTTACTTTCTAACGGATCCCATTACCGTTACTGCATCGTTGCGTTCCTCTCTACCGCAAGAGAAGGGAATGGGAAACCATTCTTGCAACGAATAATTTATTCACCATCGAATCTGTTTCCAGATCATCCTTGTCGCCCTGATTTCGACAGCGCTCGCGCAGAAATACAGTGCGCAGCGGCCCGCTCGAACAGCCCAAGCGCAAATTAAATACGACGATCCTAGTGGTGAGTCTGAAATTTAATTTGCATAATACACCATGCGGATAATATTATTATCTGTAGAAAGGTGTCGTGCTGATTAGTGTACACTGTTCGAAACAATTAAAGGTAGGCACTTTTTGGAAAAAATGTTCTATTCTTTTTCAATACAGAGTGAAAGAAAAGGGTTCGTAACTACTAGGGTAGATAGTATTCGCCAAATGGAGAGAAAAGGTCTTAATAAACATGGGTCGAAAAATTAAGATTTTTAGACGCGTCAACAGTTTCCTGTTTCGGTTGAAACGGGTAACTTTCTTTCGGTTATCTTCTGTAACCAAGAAAAGAAGAGAAATAATAAGGGAATTCGTTGTTTACATACAATATGATAGCTCCCGAAGCAAGAAAGTCAGTCAAACCGAAACAAAGAATTGTTTATAATTTTGAAAATAATAGTTTTCCGAACCATGGTTTTTAGGGTCTGGGTTAGGTACTAAGTACTATCTGCCCTAGAAGTTATGAATCCATTTTTTTATCACTCTGTATACAAGCAAAATGTATGGTACATCAAATTCCTTGGTAATGGCATTTTCTATGGGATCCCACGTTAGTGTAATTTCGTTTAAGAATACTCAGTGTGATAGTAACACGACAAACATCTTTCCAGGCCTAAAAGTCAACTGGAAGCTATTCGCTCCCCAAAACCAATGGCGTGCTCACCTGGAAAACTCGCATCGTACCCAGCGAGGCCAGAATGAGTACGTTCATCCTCAGCAATCAGTGCAGAGACCGCAACAATCCCAATTGGTGCAACCTGACTTCGACCAGGCACACTACAAGTCGTACCAGCACGCTCAACTAGCAGAGCCAGATCCAAACCAGTACAAAGGATATTCGCAAGGTCATGCAGTCCAAGCAGACCCTAATCAGTACAGAGGATATTCGCAAGGTCAAATAGTCCAGGCAGATCCTAATCAGTACAAAGGATATTCACAAGGTCAAGTAGTCCAGGCAGATCCTAATCAGTACAAAGGATATTCTCAAGGTCAAGTACTCCAAGCAGAGGCGCAACCAGAGCCACAACAGATCCAATACAAAGCGTATCAACAAGCTCAAGCTCCAGTACAGGCACAACCGGACCCTGTCCAGGTCCAATACAAAGCGTATCCACAGGCTCAGGTTCCAGTAGAAACGCGACCGGACCCTAATCAATTGCAATATAAACCACTATCAAATGCACCGTCTCACGTGAAACAGTTACTATTCAATCACTTCAAGCCCCAACGTCCTTACGTAGACCCATCTGCCTTCCTGCAGACAACGAACTACGCTATACCACAGCAAGTTGATCAGCAACCAGCCAATGCTGAATTATCTCATTACGGGCAACTGTCAGAGAATTATGAACAATCGGAGCAACAGAAGATCAGGCGAGAGTACTCCGACAGAGGACTCCAAGGAAGAATTGTATACAAAGACGATTATCAACAGCCAGAACAACAGCAGTCACCAGAGGTTCAGTACGTACCGGTGCCGATCGAGAAATTACCTATCCCACCTCCATCGAAACTGACTTTTGATAAGAATATGCCACCTGAGATCCAGCAGCTGTTGCAGTTCCAAGCTCAGATACCGTACGATGTTATAGCGAACAGCATCAGCTACAAACCGAAATCGCTGTTCGTCCCCAAACCCCTTCCGCCTGATACACCTGGGCCGTATCAGTATCGCAGTAAGGTTTATTACGTGAACAATGATCAGTACGAACCGGAGTACGAGACGTCCAAGCCCGTCCAAGAGGACCAAAGGCACTGAAGAGAAATTGAAGATACTTTGAATTGAGAACTGGATTTATGTTGTACCTAGGGATATGTTGAGGGCCGAGTGAACTGAGGTGAGGAATTGACTGAGAGATATGAACAGCGATTTGAAGGTCGATGTTGGACTATATGTTAGGTTGGTGCATATGAAATGTTTTTCATTCGATTAAGGTTCAAGGATAGATTGTTCCTTCGATTTGTTGTATAGAATTTAAAAAATTTTTCAGATTAAGTATTCTTGACTTTCTAATTGTCTGTTAATTGATTTTTTACTGGTTAAATATTCTTGACTCCTATTGCGATGAATTCACACTTTCCAAAAGATTTCAGAGTTAATGTTTAATTTTTGGAGATTAAGCGATTCTTTAACTGTTTGATATTTGATTTTATAATTACTATCCTCGTACTCCTGTCATTCTATGACGAATTCGTAGTGTCCAAAGGCGTTTTGTTTGTCTCAACCTAATATTGCAATTTTGTTTGAATCTTATTTATATTAAGTTCTATAGCGGATATGAAAATTAGAAATTGTAGTTATTGCTATTAAGGATTGACCAAACAAATCGATGATTCTTTTGATTGGTTGATGGTATTCGTGAACTGCTTTTTAATTTACTTGATTCTCTGATGTTTCTGCCATTGGGAATAAGGTATATTAAAAAATTAGAATGTCCTACTTATAGTTACCTAAAATTTTATAATTCAGTTCACTTGTAGTAAAAGTAAAAGTGTCATGCTTAAATCCTTAACAGTCCGCACGAAGTAGCGAAATTGACAATTTATACTTCTCGTCTGATATGCGGGGAAGATAGTTTTATAACTTCTGGTTGTTTTTTATTTCAAATAGTTTTATATTTTTTTACATTAGCTGACATTAGCATAAGTTTTCCTTTACTCCTTCTGCAGCTTTAAATGGGCATAAATACTTGTTATTCTTTCCGATTTACGTAATAATTACAATATTGAACATTGTTTTTGTACCATCAATTTCGTCGAACAGGTTTCTACGATAAATACTTCATTTGAAACCGTTAATTTGTACTTAACTTATATTTAAACGTGCGGATATTTATGCAAAATCGCACGTTGCCACATGTGTTTATAAAAACCGAAAGAAAATAGAAATATACATTGTTCTTTGAAAGTTTTTTACTACATTCACAATAGAACAAAAACGTTATCAGTTAATTATTTTATTTCACGAAGTAAATACATAAAATCAGCAATTTACATGAGCCAAATTAATTTAGCTTTGTTACTATATCAGTTACATGTATTCAGCGTCACAGCCACAATTACAATTTTCTGTTTATACAAAATTGCTAATAAATTCATCTGTTGATAAAAATGCGAGAGAACGCGTTTGCAATAAATTCGTGGTACTTTCTATTAAAACCAAATAAATTATTCAAGTGGTTTGCGTAGCGAGAATCATTTTCTATTTCCATGAGACCATTCCCCTCACGTTAGCCCAGACGAGTGGAGACGGTGGTGAACGGAACTTCCGACGTAAAAGTAACTCGATCGAGTGGTTACGAAATGGTTATCGATCTGTCGATCACCGCTTCCGAGGTGAATTCAATTAAACCGCAGCCGGATGAAGAACGCATCGAGGGTATTTCGTGATCCGTTTAAACCAACACGGCTAAATAGATCTCTTCTTATTAAGTCTGGTTAGAAAGTAAGATGGTTGGAAACCTTTCTAATAAAGACACGATCGGTTTTGTGAAAAAAAGCAATATGGCGCCGGTTGATCATCGACAGACGGAAAGTACCTAACTATATTTACTTATTTTGTTTCCCGATGTGATATCCGTTAGAAAAGTTGATGATATCTTGTCAGGAACTTGTCAAGGCTTACAGGTCGATATAGTTTCTGATACAGCGTTTGGAAATAATGGTGTGCAATTCTCTGCTAGAGACCGGTTCGTTTTAATTACGAGGAGAAGAGGAAATGCCTGAGCGATTGCAGATCGAAAGTGTTTTTAACTAAGTACACGACGATTTTATGGTGGTAGATGTTTATTACGACGATTTTTAGTAGAATTTATCGAACTTCTACGAAGTCGTAGTGTGTGACGAATTTTGTGGTAATAATGCGCTTTTCTTGTGTTGGCTAGAGTGGGTAGTTTCCACGTGGGCGGAAGTAATGGTGGATTTAGAATGAAGATACTAGGTGAATTTGTTTGAAATATAATAGGAAATCAAATTATGTTTGGAAATGAGTTAATCTGGGAGGAGAGAACTTTTGAAACATTTTTATATTCTAATTAAGATACAGATTTCGTAAGGAGAAGGTAGGGTAATAAGGATTCGTGCAAGGATTAGAATCTTACGTGGAATTGAATGTACTGTAATTATAACATTAATACAACTCTTATGTCGATATCACTAAATTCCATAAAATTACAACTATTTCTTCTATGTACTAATAACAAAAATTTCGAAGGAAGCATAACTATATTATGGACTTCCGTAACGTTTCACTTTTCTATTTTAGAAATCAATGAATAAAAATTAATGAATGTCCGTAATTAACAGTCTACCATATTTACTTCAATAAATATAACTAGAACACAGTTATTACAAAATAATCACAAAGAGTTCAAAAGTTCAATTGCCATAAGTTTAAGGAAAATAAAAATTTCATTTCATTATTTCAGTGTATACAACTAGTTATAATTATTTCTAACTTGTACTTCTGTTAAAATTCAAGAAAATTGAATTATTTTTGTAATCAGGTTTCAATAATTTTTACATATAACATTAAATATTTATGTAATGATTAAAAAATACAAAGTATTGCATGTTAAGATTGAAAAAATTATTGAATCTTCGTCATTTTTCAAGTATTTCATCACTAAATAAGATTTATAATATTATAACTCCATTTTTCCTTAAATAGTACACTGAATGATGCTGTAAATCAAGTTAATATGTCGAAGGAAGAAAATTATTTCTACACAAATGTGTACGCATGAAGGTAATAATTTCTAAACAATAGATAAGTGGTAGTAGAAAGAATACTAAATAACATCTTATAGTCTACTTTCATCCACTTAAATAATTAAGGCAACAAATAAATTCACTTTTCATGGTATACCTAATGCACTGCTCAAGGCAATTAAGGGATTACTAGTATATGCGGTCCACTTGCGCGATTTAACCGATGAAAACGGAACAAATGCCACAAGTTGCATAGATTGGCATCTTTTTTAAATGATATTAGTACCTCAAAATCATATTTTCATAATTTATATTTGTATCTTTAACTATACATCGTATGTACGATCACAGCGGTTGCAATATACACTCCTGTAATTATTTTGAACAAGAAGAACACATGTAATAAAAAAGAGCATAGAGTTCATTCTATCAAATAATTTTTCTTCCCAATCTTATCAGTAGGTGCAATATCTACAAGAATTTTCTGATTCTGAAACATAACTGTTTAAGTGAATCAGTTGCTAATTGTTTTACTATTTTTAACACAGAACTATAAACTTCCACATCTGTATGACTTTGAAATCCTATTTATCGATTAAGTGGAACGATTTCAAACATATCCAATTAGTAATTATCTAATGCACATAACATCCGATCATCGTCCATGCTCTCAATAAGTAGAAACAGTAAGCGATGGGCAGACGCGACAGACACGTCATATTCAATAGCTCGTCTATCTGACGAATACGTATTCAAATTTAATTTTCTCAAAAACGAAGCATAATATGAATAAGTTTTCTTATACATTTTTGGATCATTTTAACACAAAGAATAATTTCATCTCTTGGTACGATCGTTATAACTACACCATATAAATGGAATCATCATTTCGTGGCAAGACCATCTTGCGTCATATTCCATTCACGTTACAGAGGCCATCGATGACTCACGTTATAAGTATACTATGAAACTATAAATGGTTATAAGTAGAATGCGGACGTTTATACAAATATCAATTTCTGTGGAGTAGTTCATAAAGATTGAAGTCAAATACAACTTCATTTACTAAATTAAAGTCCCCTATAAGACTCAACAGAAAATAAAAATCTCCGTAAACTTCATTAATTAACATGTTGATTGCCAAAGTGAAAAAAACCGCAGCCAGGCATACTTTATTATGTTTTTAAGACATAAATCGTCGAAAATATACGAATTTAGTTAATAGTTGCTGTTGGTCTTGTATGAAATTACACTGATTTTACGCAAAAATTTCGTAACGCTTTTAAATAATTTAGCTTCTTTACAATGTGCATGTCACCCATATTTGGGTGATGTAGCACTGAACGTGCTAAAAGTACTGCGTTGAATTTTAGACAATTTTGTATGCGATGAATGCATAAAATCCGCAGTCAGTTTATAATACACACCGCATCATGTACGTAAGAATGGAAATATCAATTTTATTAATGCAAAGGTGTGGCGTACATTGAATAACAAAGTTAATACTTTAATTGAATAATTAGAACTAATTAATACTACGAGGTTCTGTATCATCAATACAAATGGTTAGTGATTAGAATGAAAAGATTTAAGCTACCGATGACCCACGCAGTATAGATCCTATTGACGAAGATTTTTATATTAAAAATCTATTGTCGTAAGGGAAATTGCAGGAACTGTCCATTTTTATGAGTTTCAGAACGGAAGCAACATTTCTCTGAACAAGGAAGACCGTGTAAATTGATCCAGTGGCCTTCACGCATTCTGCACCGATTCGCGTTGTTCTTCGCAATCGCGATTATGCACACGCTTGCACTTTATCGCGGTGCAACTTTCGTTTCTGCGTCGCTTGTTTGCACAAATGTATAATTCACTGCGACTTCTTGGAGTTCACCGAACTGCCATTGAAATATCGTTGAATATTGATAGGCAAGTATCTTGTTTCCAAAGTGTCTTCACTACTTTTGCTCCAGAAAGTCATAATCTAACAGAAAACTATACATATAATTTCATTAAAATTGGCATTTTGGTATTTAGAATTAAAATTGGCTTACAAATTATTTTCAGTGATTTATAGTTAAAAAATTAGGGTATATTTTTAACATTATCTTCAGAGTAGACAGGCATCTTCTTTAGTGCTCATGAATGGTTATTTTAAGCTATAAATACTATACACACTGTGAGTTAATTTCAAGAATACAATACCATATTGCTCCTTTGCTGCAACAATGACATAACTCAAAATACGTAGTTAGTTATGAATATCGAAAAAACGGTTGATGTTTGTATATTTTATCGGTTGAATTCTGTAAGAGAATTTCCAAAACTTACCACGTCAGGACAGTCATTTTAATATGATGTTCGTACAAAATTATATCGATCAAAACATTCAAAAAAATTTTCCTAAAATCGTGAATTTTTAGTTATGTATGTCGTTACTGCAGCAAATGAGTGATGTATGCAATACATTTCTATAAAAACAGGTTTATTATGTTTCATACGTCCTTTTTTGTATAAATTATTTTTTTCGCTTATGTTGATGGTCCTTCATTTGTAGGTTATTTTAATATTCGGTGTTATAATTTGTAATAATTTTTGGTCACCTTAAAATCGTTAAACATAATTAATTGAAGTTGGTAACTCATCCACAAAAGCGTGTTGTTTCAGATAGACTTTACTACAATAAAAGCCCTTCAGGCTAAGGCAAACCTTAATCTTAATCATTGAAATTTTACAGTTCCAAAACGATATTTATTATCTTACCATTGAAATATTCATTTAAAAATATGTGTACAATATCTTTTGAAATAGCAAATACTTAATAAATAAAATAATTGTTCTCCATTTGGATAGTAAACTTTATAGCAGACGTTTGAAGCAAAAATTTACAGCAAATGAAAATTTTATTTTTATATTAGTGGTGATTGTCAATTTCTTTTCGGTATGTCTTGTATACTTGAACTGTAAGAAATAAACTTAAGTGAAAGACAATATACATACATATGTAAGTAGAACAGAGATATGATTCCAGAAAGAAAGGGGATGCGCGTGAATTGTTTCACTTATGAAAGTTGTGCATAGTTTCATTTTAAGAAATCAACAGCTGTTTGCATGTAAATTGAGTTATATTATCATAGAAGCAGCAGTTTATTCTCTAACGCGGAGATGAATTATTTCTGGCCGAGCATGATGTTGCATAAGATTTTACGGCACTTGTTTCTTATGAGCATCCACTTTCTTCTCAAGTCTTTGAACGAATATAATGTCGCGTCTTTCCAGTAAATATTTTAATGATAACAAATTGCTTACAGGAAGTTTGAATGTTTATACAAGATTCCTAAGCAGTTAGAAATGTTTGCTAAATTAAAAAAAGATTAATCTTATTTTAAGTAATTCACAAAATGTATATCAAAAGCGTTTAGGTTTATGGTTCTAATTTGAATATATTTATTTTCCTACACATTCGTCTATTTAATACTTTGATGAATTATTTCATTGTTTACTGGTAAAAATATGAATATACTATATTTTTATTCACTTTTTCAATAGTACTATACCGAAAAAAGTCTTTTTCAATAAGGTACCTGTCCTTTACAGTTTGTTCGAAATTTTAAATAAATTTGCAGCTTTGAAAAATAAATTTAGACTTAATCACTTCAGTAAAATAGTGTTTTATTAATCGAAGTTCAATTATTTACCTATATTTTGAATATGTGTAATCCTTAATTATGTACATATACAAGGTGTCCAATTTTAATATATGTATAAATACGAATTACTTGTAAACTACCCGTTGTATGAAAGAATGATCTCAGAAAGGAATTTAATGATTTTAAGAAAGACATAAACAGATGTAATCGATTTTTCTGTAGATGGATGCGTTGAGGTTATATGAAGGTGACATACTTTTTGTTAAATGGAATCGTATTATTTTTAATATATTAGTCGATGCTCTTTACTTTAGATGCACAAGTATCAAGGTAATTATGTCGGAAAACCTAATATTTTCTTATCTTACATAAAAAGCTTCAACGATTAATGTATTAAAAATTATTTGATTTCATTTAAGAAAACGCATGTCACCTCCAAGCGTCCATCTGTAGACAAACTAATTACACCAAATTATGTCCCAACGAAACTATTCAATTCCTATTGGAACCATTTTTTTATAGATCGGGTAGTTAACGAGTAATTCGCATTTACAGATTAAAATTGGACACCCTGTATATCATATGTATGGTTTTTACCATTAATTATCCACGAGAAGAATAACTAGTTACACTACGTATACACGAATAAAATAATAAAAATCAAGTCTAGTAAATAGTTCAGTGATTATTAAAACATTATAAACTTAATTTTTACAGACCAAGATTCTAAGTCACGTCTTGTATTCTAAATTATAGAAATTTTATTTAACACGTGTAATCAACTTTTCGTTTTCTAAATATCACTTTATATTTTCAGTTTGTTTATCTTCTTATTTATCCTTTATAATTTGCCCTTCAAGAAAACTTGTATTAGAAAATTTATGAATATAGTTATAACACCTGTTCGCTACATTTCAAATTGTTAGTCACTGCTTTCTATTTGTGCAGTCTGTTTATCGATAATTTTTTAAGAGCCGCTTACGTTTCTATTATTCTTTGGTAAGTATTACCTACGTTCAGTGTGTACATAGATGGATTAATTGATGCGCGCGGTCATTGCACAGTAACCTTTGAATAGTATCCTCTTGGGAAACGTATCTCTGAATCGCATTCCACGACGATGCCCGCAACATTTTCCGAGGATGCAATCGTATACACTTCTGTCGAGTAAGGTGAAACTACGGTATGTAAACTCACATTGAGCTGCGCTCTGTAGTGTACCAATTACATTCTGACATGTATTTAATAACAAACATGCATTAATGAAGCGCAATTTACTGAAATACCATTAACGAGAATTCGAAGGAAACAAAATCAATTCAGGAACTAGTGAACTACCTAGAACATTTCAAATTATACAGTCAATAGTAAATTTATTTAAACGTGTTATTATAAGAGTCGTTAATAACCAAAGCTAGTAGTTGATATGGTCATAAATAACAGAGAAAGGAAAATAAAAGTACTTTTACCTTTGTCGAATACTTTAATCATTATATTGATAATATAATAATAGCAGTTAAAAATAATGTTTTTTAAGGTGCTATTCAGAATTTGTTTCTTGTAATGTTGTATGTTGTAATATATTCTTGGTATCGACTTTAAAATATTTTTCAATTTTTTAAAATTGATTTTTGTAGCATGAAACTTAGAATAATTTTATTTTTGTGTGATTCCTGAAATTATTGTATATCTCGTAAATGGCCCTGTTACGGAGAAAATCGATCTTGAATATTTATCCGGCATACTTGAAGTCGTGTTTGTAGTGAGTAGAAAGAGTATCCTATTGCGAGACAAATATGATTCTCTCGCAATAGGAGCTTTATATTCAATAATTTAGTTCTACCTTTTGGATTTACATTTAAAATCTACTGTCCTAGTTTTAATTGTAAATTTTACCATATTGCGTACATTTACTAACAGGAAATACTTTAAACAAATTTTCTATTATGTTTGCGTTTGTAAGCGTTTCTGTATGCATATTCATGTTATTAATAAATAATTCGTTACTAATAAGCATATTACAAGTTTTATTCATTTACGCTTATTTTCTTGTAGATCATTCATAATCTACCAGCATGATTGATAGATCATGGGTGTAGTAACAAAATTTCATAATAAAGCATAATTATTCTGATTACTGAGGATTAATAAATTCAGATGAAGATGTAATTTTTAGAAATTATCGTGTCCTTTCTGCAGTTGTTAAGTAGTACTGACACCAATAAAATTGTAATTGCTAACTGTATCTGCTAGTCAATAATAGTTAAACAGTTGCTAATTGTAAACACGTAATAGAAATTGAGTTGATAAAATTAGTGAACATTAAGATATTTACTAACTTCTAAATACACGATACGTATAAATCTATAAACGAATAGTAAAATCATCGGGGGTTATTATTAGCAAAACTGTGCAAATTATTTATTAGAATTGAATATTCATGGTAAACGCATACAAAACATATGTCTGCCTGATAGAAGTAATTATGTCAATAATCTTGATTTCGGATTTTATGCATTTACTCCAAATGTAAATATAAAAAACAATATGATACAAATTTTATGGAAGATTAGTAAAGGCTACAACTTATCCAGAATCTACAAAAATCTGAATAAAGGGCATGTATTCGACTTATAGTTTTATACATTAATCTATGAAAACATAAGTCATCATAAACATTCGTAATCTAGATGTAACTTTCTATTCACATATAAAACATAAATAACAATTATGATCATTAGTGAAGTTTTTATAAATTCTGTTTAATCGTAAATCATCGAAACTCTTGATTAGAGAAATAAGTTGATGTTCCATTATATTTTATAAAATAGTTTTCAAATAATTACATAAATTTATATAAACATTTATCGTCTACTACCTACTTCTGAAGTATAAATATAGTGCAGATAATTATTTCAGAATTTTACTTTCCTTCAATGATAATTGTTTTTCTTACGTATGTAAGTACACTGTAAGTACCTATAGTTAGATTAATTCACTAATTAATCAATTACATTATATTCCTGAGATATAAATGCAATTTTGAACACGTAGGGTTACCACTACCCTTACAATAATTGCAAAATATGTTCAACCACTACATTTAGTAACCATTACAAAGTTCAACCACTTACAAATGAACTGTAGTAGACAACATCAACTACATAAAATTATTAGGTATAATACTGTACAGATCGGTATTAGGATCAGCCATACAAGGTGATAAAAAAAAGGGTTCATAATTTCTAAGGTAGATAGTACTCGCCGAATGATGAAAAAGAGTCCTCATAAACTTGGGTCAGAAAATAAATATTTTCTAAGTTATAAACAACTTCTTGTTTCGGTTAAAGCGATTGACTTTCTCCCTTCGGGAGTTAAGTATCGTACCGTATGGAAATAATGAGAAAATTGTAAAAAAAATAATAGAAATTGTTGAAAATCTTCTATACCCAGGAAAAGAGGAAACCATAACGTAATTCATTGTTTCCATATGGTACGATAACTTTCGAAGCGAGAATATCACTCGCTTTAACTGAAACAAAAAGTTGTTCGAAACTTTGAAAATATTACTTTTTTGATCCATGTTTATTAGAACTTTTTTTTATTATACGGTGAGTATTATCTACTCTAAAAGTTGTGAACTGTTTTTTGAATCATTCTGTATATTATCTGTTCGCAGCCGAAACTAACTCCGCGTTTTCAATTTTTTCAAATTTTAGTACCACGGCACTTGATTGGCGTTTAACTTTTTATATCGTCACCCGAGTTTTTAACTGTTCTAACTACATTTTTCTACAAACTTTAGTTAATTAATCTACGTGCGTCTCATTGGTCCAAAGAATACAAGTTCTCCATCTTCCAAATCCTAACTCCGAAACTCTGAAAATTCTTTTTTCTTAATTCTTGTATCTCCAAATACTAACAACAATTAAAAATTTATGTTGATAATAAGAGAAAATTTTGTTAAATATTATAATAAATAGCTACTCAGTAGATGATATTATAGTCTGTTTGATTATTTCACTACTTTCCAGCTTCTATAATATTAAACTTCTCACACTTCAAACTCTGTTTTCTCAGTTTAGAAACTAGTGCAGATAAAACACTTAAGAACTAGATCGACGATATATGAAGTAAATTTCTTTGATCTTTTCTTTTAAGAAGTCAATCACTCTGGAAAATGAACGACCAGTATTTCCCACAAACTTAACAATTTCCATTAATTATGTTCAATTTTGCTGGCAATAACTGTGAACAGCCACGGACAATAACATCACGAAATGAGAAAAAAATTGTTCTATAGAACGTTGCTAGCTACGCTGATAATATGGACGGCCTATGGAGGTGGCATAAGAAGTCACATCCCCGTCGCCGAAAGGCGCCTTTTACGTGGCCGCCTATAAAGTTGTTCCGGTGACGGCGCGGCCGCCTCAGAAACACTCCACCCTTGAACGCAACGAGCAGCCAGCTTTCTCACCATGAATTTGTTCGTAAGTAAATTTTCCATATCCTATGCAAATTACCGCCATTTTCTCGTTTATTTCGTCACCGGCGCCGTTTCGCCTTTCTTCAGCCGTTTCTTACGCGGACGTTTCGCTCCATCTTTTATCTCGCGCGGCGTTGTCTTTGAAACAGTCGACGAAGCGTATCAATGGGAAAATCGGAACTGGATAAGTAGGTACTTGGTGCACAGAAAGTGACATATATAATGAAACTAGACGCGTCTCGCGTGCAGTTGATTGCTATAGGATGTCACACATACTCTTGAATTTTCCCAGTTAATTAGCGGACGCGTTTGTGGATTAATTAAACGAGGGAAAGCATTTGAACAGGGCAAAACTTGGATTGAAATTAGGTTCCGTTGTGTTGGTATATTATGATTATAGAAGTAAATTTGTCGTGACATTACTTAGTGGTATAATAAATTATATGCTTGTATATTCTACTGATATTACGGAATGGAATTAAAGGTAAATCTGACTTTAGTTTATTGTAGTAACTTAGACGTGACGTTATTTTGTGATACAAGAAATTATACTAGTAATTATACTAACATATTCTAGTAATGTATGGCAATGGAATTGTAGGTAATTCGGATTTTAATCTATCGTAGTAATTTGGTCGTGATATTATTTTGTGATACTGGAAATTATATTTGCACATTCTAGTGATGTTACTAAATAGAAGTAAGAGTAATTCCGATCTTAGTTTATTCTTTCAGAATCATTGTGTTGGAAGTAGGATAACGAGTCAAGATCGGAAATGAAATCATAAATTTATTATTTCGATTCTAAGTTTTGAGTTGTTTCTTATGAGTGGAGATATACAAAGCTGTGCATTTAATTTTATTGTTAACCAACGTTTCAACGTGTATTTCAGTTGCCACGTGATGGGGATTTTTTTAGCGAGTGTAGTACATTTAATATCATATAGGAGAAATTATTGTTGTAATAATATTATTTGCTTGTTTTACTTTTTCTTAATATTTCTAATTTGAGGGTAAGCGAAATTTATGAAATAACTTGAATATTCAAATAAATAGGCCAAGTAACTATCCTTACGAAGTACTTTCATTTTTTTGCTATAGATATATAGTTGCAAATAATAGTTTGTTCAAGATCTGTGTAGATTAGTTTCATTGTTTGCCTACAATGGAATAGCGTAGTAGAATTTGAAATATTACACTTTCATGTTCTGGAAGTACATATAAATAGATCCGACATGATCAGAGCTCTAATCACGCTTCGTCTAATTGATCTGTGTAGTCGATTGTAGATGCGAGACTGAAAAACGAGATAACGATCTAGATCAATCCTATTTAAACTTGCTGAAAGAAATTCAACTCTTATTCTATTTCTATGATCATAGTTCACGAACAAAAAGGTCGTATAAAATTGTAACTATCGGTTCTACACGCTGTAATAAATTTCACATATTGGAAGCAGGAGAAAGCTAAGGAATAATATTTGCAAGAAACTAAAATTATCGTAACCATTATTGTAAAATCAATGTTCGTAAAAGAAAGAGTTTTTGAAAACACTTTAACTATTCTAGTTTGTTTTAAATAATTATGACACATTTCATCAGATAAGCTTTCTTTTAAACATAAATAAATAATCTTGTTAAATCGTTTATCCAACGTTTGATACACTATGAAAGAAAATGCATAAATTATAATCCTGATATGAATTAATTTATCGAATTGTTGTCAAGACAATTAAGTTATTTTGATAGTCTTTCTTGACACAGTAATAAATTTGAGAAGTTTTAGAAAAATGAAGAGTCAAATTCCAGTTTTACTTTCAACTGAAAGACAAACATATTGCATTCGTCGTACTTTGTTTACCATATTATAACTTATTGGGGTTTATTAAGGAAATTTTTATAATAATGAAACAACAAATAACTTTCAGTAGTTTCTTCAGTTTCGAATTATTTTCTGTGAATGAAGTAATTTGAAACAATTTTACTCTATATTTTCCACTTATTTCTGCATATAAAATGATATTCTATTTGGTTGTATCACCCGTCTTAACCCACCCTTTGTAATAAATAGTAATTTCATAGTTTCGTTTTTTTGTTTCCCTTTGAGATTCTATAATTAAAATTTTTAACAAAAAGTAACGTGAATAAATAAAATGGAAAGGATTAAAGGAATCAAGATTTTCTTTCAACTATTAAGTGGAGTATATAACGTTTTAATTTCTTCTGCTTCATAAAAAAAAACTGTTGTAACCAGTAGTGTACAATTATTTCGAATAATTTTTATTCTCTGTTTAGTATAATTGAACCAATTGTTAGTATAATTTCCCTATATCGGCTAACATACGTAGAAACGAAAAGTGGAATACATACGTATCTATATCGTGATGGTGAAAGTGTAGACTTTCTTCCGCTTCCAACTGAAAATGCTGTAAGACGTGTTCCCTTTTTTTATTTTATAACTTATTACGAGTAGAGGATATTATATTACTAGTGTCATAAAATATGTCAGACGTTTTCCATTTTGTGGATAAAATTTTAGAATATTTTTAGTTTGATTTTCAAGTACTATGTGTGATAATTCATATAATACAGCCTGTATTATAAAAATATAATTCATTATATTGAATGTCGTTAAGTCTAAATATTAATGGTTTAGACATATCTGTATATCATTAAGCAAAGAAGTGTGGATACAGTTATTTCATCAGTTCAAAGAAACAGCAAAAATAATACCTTCTTAATGCGCCCTATATATGTCAAAGTTACTAATGTGACTAGTTAAACTATAAATTCGTATGCAATTATAGTAGTTAATGAAATAAGCTGCCTTATTAGTGGTCATGCTTATTGATTATTTACATTGATTTTCTGCTACTAAGTGTGACAAATTAATAAATATGCAGCGAGGAATTTGTTAGAAGTAAAAATGTCTTGTACATTTGTCTATTCAGTATTCAATGTATCGTTAAATTAATTACTATAGATTTAGTAACGTTATAATGTTATTCAATGAAGCACCAAATATGTTGGGTGTATATTTAACAAGATGAAAACATATTTTATAATGTTAAGTTAATTGAATAAACTGCGGTTAACAGTTTTTAGAATAAATGCAAATTTTGGTAAAGGGATCAATGAAACATTAATTGCGAAGAGAATGAAAAATCGAAAATCGTTCAATACTGGAATTATCAAAGCACTTAAAGTGATGTATTCGTAAAGTCATAAAAGTTGTTAAAACGGTATAACTAGACTGCACATTTTATGAATTTATCTCAAATATAAATGAACAAAACGCAATATAGTTATAATTTTCGTCAAGATTAGCCTCAATTGCAATTTACGTTGAACTTAACAAAACCGATAATTAAGGAAACAAATAAGTTCACTACATTAATCCATAAAAATTTTAATTTGCATAAAATTCCGTAGTCTAGTTACAACACAGTATTTTCTACTATTTTTCATAGCTATTATTGTGATATACCCAGAATTTCTACAGTTAATACAATTTCGTGCTAAAATCCGCCTTTAAAACAGAACACCTCTTTCAAAATTGGACCAAGTGACTTCAGTTTCTTTGTGAACTTCGAAGGATTAGTGTACTAAATGATGTGTTAACAAAATGTTGAAAAAGTTGCAATTGGTCGGAATCGCGAAGAAAATAGTAAAGGTCTCTTTTTGCGACTTTTTTATCTGAGATTGTAATGAATATTTAACAAATACATTGCTTAGATTTGTGTTAGTTACATGCATGCTGAAAATTTCATCGAAATCGGTTTACGTTGTTATGAGATACAAACGGTTAAAAATGTTGAAAATCGCAGTTTTTCGCGACTTTTGACCTACAACTGTAGTAAAGCTAAAGATTCTTACATCTTTCGATGTCTCTTACTCGTTTCTGCATTAACCGATTTCAATAAAAATTGCAGGTATACATATAACTGACATAAATCTTCGAAATGTATTTATTAAATTTTCATTACAGTCTCAGACAAAAAAAGTTGTAAGAAACTACATTAACTATTTTCGTCGACATTCTGAAAAGTAGCAAATTTTTCAAAATTTTTTTAATACATCATTTCGTAAACTACTCCTTTTAACTTCACAAAGAATTCTCAAGTCACTTTTTCTAATTTGAAAGAGTTGTTCTGTTTTAAAGGGTGTACGAATACTTTTTTTACTGTACAATTTTTTCTGATATCATGGTAGAAAAAAAATTGTATTTTAAACAGCTGTATCCTTCCTTAACTGGTAAATCGAAATAATTCGAATAATTCTATTAAAATCGAGTTCAAGTGAAATCCACATCGATCTTTAAGACTTTGTTCTCGAATCGTTAATAATCCGTGTAACGATCGATTTTTTCTTCACGTCTGTCGTTACGGTAGACACTTCTAGATAACTCGTACCCGTAACTCGGTACGTTTTTTTCCCGTCTTGTTATAATCGAACCAGGCGTGTCTTGTCGGTTAATTTATATTTCACTTTCTACCGGTGAGCGTGTAATTCCTACGATGGTGTGTGCTCGATCGTTGCACTCGCGGCGGCGGCGGCTTAGTCCCGGTTTCCAGATAGGTTTCGTTCCTTTTTCTTGCGGCCCGATTGCTGGAATGTTCGGGTAGGTAAGGGGCTCCCTCGGCGTCACCTTTTCCCGATTACGGAAACTGCGTTTGCCTGATCGAAGACGGGGAAACTTTCCCCGTCGAAACTAGAATTGCATCAACGTGAAATCCAATTAAAAAGCGTTCGGTTTGCTCCACTTGCCGAAGATCCGTTCGTCGTTTGTATAATCAAATAACGAAATTTAAATGAACTATTCCATCGAATGACCAGAGAATATTTTTATCCTTTGTGAAAATTCAGAAGTGTTCAGTATTCGTTGCTGTTTCTAAAAATTCTTACGCTTGAAACGTGTATCTTTAATGTAGGAATATGTATTCGATTTTTACATTGTTATTACTGTTAATAGACAAACTTCATACATAAAGGGTGTCACCGAAATTGTTGTACAACCGGCTGGGTGGTGATTCTGCATGAAAAAATAAGTCAAAAGAAAAGAATATTATTTTTTCATTTAAGGCTTCTTTTTGGAAAGAAATTAGTTTGAAGATTCATCTAAATCACGTGTATTTGTGCTGACAGTATGTAGAAACGACTTAAAATGAAGAGTCGTGCTAGCCAAGTCCTATTTTATTGTCCGTGTATCCAATAAATTTTCAAATTCGAATATTTTAACAACGAAGCATCACCTGAAAAAATTTTCTTTTTTTTTTTACTTTTTCTACATGTAGAATCACCACCTTGTAGGTTGTAATACGATTTTGGGGACACGCTGTATACACAATAAACGAAAATCTAATTACTTTCCTCTATTTGTATTTCATGATCTGAATGTTTTTTTTGAAATAATAATTTTTGTGTTTTATAGCATTTAACATTTGTTTTTACCTATTAGGTATACCAATAAGAAATCCACTATTTGTTGACGAAATCGATATTCGTTTGTATAGAAGTCAAGGACCTATACTGTTTAATTTATATTCATAGTGATTTTCGTTAGCTTACAATTTCAAAAATAGTGGATTACTATTTGGTACACCTGATACAATCTATGCAAGTAAAGGTGAAACGTTCTTAATCTATATGAAAGCAGCATTTCTGTTTCCTTTACTTGCCTACGATGGATATATTATTTATTAATGAATTAATCGAATCATTTGTAAAAGGTGTGAAATGTAACGAAAATCAATTTTTAAAAAACTCTTTTGTCTTAAATAACTAGTAAAGAAAAATATGCAAATTAATTATAATATTGTTGCACTTCTTTTTAGAATTGAAGAGTTTAAAATAAAAAAACACTCAGTATAAATTGTACATTATTAATGTTACAGAAGGGAAATCTGTAATGGTTTTCATTTGCTATACTATTTTAACGCCGAGTATTCAGTTCACACGCTCCTTACTTAACTATAAAGATATACAATAATGTAAGATAAGAACTTATTTCCTTATATTCCTTTTTAAATCCATATAATTCAGTGTATCAACTATCTTCCTAACATAAGTAGATGATATAACGAGCATGCAATGTCATGTATTAAACTCTAATAGATTTAAATGGTTTCTTGCAAGGTAGGATCTATTATATGATCGATGAAAGGAACAGATCAGTCTTCATTGGATTCATTTAATTACCTTAATTAGCTTCGACAAACATACACGTAACAGTTACAAGCAACTGTTCTTCGGAACTTTACAATTACAAGAATTATGTAACAAAGTATATAGACACATATATTATTGAATTATACAGGGCTATGAAATAATATTTTTACAATCACTGGGCAAAGCGGTTACTTCACTTATTTACAATAAATATAGAAACTTCTATAGATAGACAGTATAAATATATAAAATGTATTGTAACCTTACCTTTTTTCTTAGAGAATTTTGAAAAATGAGCTTCCCACCTGCTGATTCTGCTATTTTTTTTTAAATAAACCAAATCTTTTGTTGAAATCTTAAATATGAAGTTGGTTAAGTCTATACGTATCAAAATAATATTTTTGTAAAAATGTCCATTACTGCTATATTTATAAAATGTGAAATTATTAGGTGTACGAATAAGCGATCCATTGTTCCTTTTTAATGAAATGGCAACATCGTTTCAATTTGAAACATCTTTCTGTCTTTTTCTTATTTGAAAAATGGCGGCGAGTGTTGAACAACTGAGGCACATATCGTACCCCCGCGAGATAAGTGTCACAAGTCAACAATTGTCAATTTTCATTTTATCGTATAAAATATCTTCCAATACGTAGTTCCATCGTCCAGAAAAATGTCACAAGTTGAAGTGCAATTCTTCAAGCCACATGGTGCTACTCTTACTTTGTTTAATACATGAAGTGCTACGTGAATGAATCAGTTTCTTTACAGTCTCCTGAAAAATTACACGTTTTCGACTTGTGATACTTTTCTTGCAGGCGTATGATATCATTGAGGTATATATAATAGGATTCTGATTTCTTCGAAAATAAGAATTGTGAAATCCTCATTGGTATATTTAAACTTAACTATTTCCGATGATTAACAACCTAGTCAATTCGTGACTTGTACTTGTAACTTTCCCCTACAGCTAAGTTGAACCGCTTTAGAGATGCAGTTCCATATAAACGCGTTCAGCACAAAGTAGTATGTAGTGTATGTAGGTACGTAATCGTAGCTGTTCCAGGATCAAGTTCTACTGCATTAGATAATACTGTGATCGAAATCCAGTACCTAATATGTAATAGGACGCTGAAAGTTTGTTAGGAACTGCACATCCATTCCATTTTATTATTCCTACAGCTATTATCTAAAGGAATGTAATGATCATAATATTTATGTTGACGTTATTCTAAATTATTGACATTGATATTTACTAGAAGCAATTAAGTACTACAAGTACTGAATGAAACTTAGCGGTACGTATACATTATTCATAGATAATGATTCGTTTCTTCAATGTAATGCCACGAACATTATTACGAATTTACGAACATTATTTTACTTTTACCTGATGTAATAATTAAAATATACAAATGTTAGCTTCTGTCTAGTCGTCTTGTATAAACTGACTAATTAACTGCAGTTCTGGACCCCAGAGCCAGAGTGTATTAAGTCAACATTAAAAAAAAAAATGACATTTTACGTTTCCTGTATGAAATTTCTCATTTTTTCCGATGGTCAAAATCATTTTGCTCTAGGTCGGTTAGTTTTTAATATAATGGTGTAAAAATGATATCAAGTCCATATCTTGTTTCAAGCCAAACAGTGTAATGTTCACCATTTATAAATATGCAGACCTGTTTTAAATCTATTTAATAGTTCGAAGATACAAATTGTTTCTCGTTCAGTTCTTACGGAACGGTTCTAAAATTACAAGGTTTTTGCATCTTTGATTTGATCTACTCTAAAGTTCGAAGAGTGTGACTTAATACACTCCGGCTCTGGAGTCCAGAGTTTATTTGCAAACTTCATTGTCATAACAACACTTTTATTCTTTTTGGAATAATGTAGATGTTGTGAGCAAATGAACAATACATTATAAAGTAGTACATAACTAATAGTAATTTAGGTTCACCGTCCATTTTTAAAAAATATTCAACAACGAAGTAGCCATTTTTTTACAAAATATGATGAATTAATGTCACTTAACCATAGTATTAATTTTTATAATGACAATTGTAAAAGTGATACCTTTACTGTTTGGGTACAATAAAAGTAATTAGTAATAACATTTATTGTAATACAGTAAGAGATTGATATGAAACTGATAACGGTGAAGAAAATGAGGTATAACAACGTGAAAGTAAAATAACAAATAAATACGTATTTGCTTTAATGTTTTGTAAGTACGTGCAACGTTTTTGAAAACTATGAACGACATGATAACAAATATTTAACGCTGATTCATAAAGGAAATATTGACATAAAAATATAAATACACTCAACTCAAACAGAAGAAATAAAAATCATTTAAATGAAAAATAAAAGAATTGAACGCATATTAATCGAAATCATTCTATTTTACAGGTGGTATTACTAATAGCACTTCCTATGTGCGTAGCACAATTCAGAATACAAGGACCTAGTGACGGAAATCGAGCTGCAGAGAGTCTAACAGTGGAAGAGGGTGGAAAAGTTCAATACAGTGGACACAGTGGTAATGCAGTGCATGATATTGTTAATTCATAAAGAAATATCGTTACTCATTAATATTAGTTATCCACTCCGTTTGATACAAAGACGACGACTAATAGATATATGAAATTCTAATTACTTGAAAATAAGAAACTTCCACAATAATAATGTTCCTAATTTTGTATCTATAATAATCTGTATGTTCTTTGTAATTTTACACTAGATTACGGTTAATATAAAAATTCTTATTCTACTTATACAGAGTGTTTGACTACTGGTGTCAGAAACTTTAAGGGATAATTCTACGTGTCACATGAAATGAAAATCAAGAATGACGAAATTGTGTTTGACGCTTTGTTTTCAAGTTGTTAACAGTTAAAAATTGGAGTCAGAAACGCCTGAAATTAAGCAATCTGCGTACAAGTGGTAAGCGTAGAATACTACTGTGCCATCACGTACAGTGGCGCCGCTAAAAAAGATATATTTGTACCTCGTAGCCGAAAAAGTGATGTGTAACACCTGCATTCGATCTAAGACTATCGTCTTGCGACATTTCATAAAGAAGTACACCGGGATTTTTGCACGTCATTAAACCAGGTTACCCGTTCAAATCCACAAGGGAGACCACCCCAGCAGTAAATAAACTAACTTAAATTAAACTGAAACACAATATGTATGACAAATAAATGAAATTAACACTATACAAAAATTCGAGGGCTATTTAACGCCGACTAGATGTTTTCACGTTGACGACTGCCATCGAACTAAAGAAACGTGTATTCGAATCCAACGCAAAGAACAGAATAGTAATAAAAATGTGTAAACAGTAAATAGATGTAATACTATTTGTTCTTTGGTAGGGTCGTCAATGCTCACGAATGACCTGCAGGTGTTGAAATTTACCAAAGGAAGTGTACAAATCATATGTTTGGCTAAGAAATAAAGGTGTTTTTTTCGAGGAATGCTAGTGTACACGTGTGACTGCCGAGTACTACGCTTACCGTTTGTACGCATATTGCCTGGTTTTAGGCGTTTCTGACCCAAATTTTGTATTGTTAGTAACTTGAAAACAGAGCCTCCAACATAATTCTGTCATTCTTGATTTTTGTTTTATTATGACGCGTAAAGTTACCATTTAACGTTTCTGATTTCAATAGCCAAACATCCTGTATATGTATATTAATTAAATCCTTGCAACACTCTTAACACACAAGTTAAAATTATTACAAGTGTGATCCTAGATTCAACAAATATATTACAATTTCTTTTTTTTCGTCGGTTAACATATTAATTATAGACTCTACATTATACAAGGTTCCCACATATTACATTCCTACTATGTGTATATACGTTCGAAAAGTAATATTTTTATACGCTAAGAAATATTTCAGTAGTCATTTTGATACTTTACGATTTTGTATTGTAAGCAATAAGCGTTTCGAAAATTTATGATCTATTATTGATATATGATTATATCATATATTACTCATTTTTACCCATTTTGAACATAAGACATTTTAATTGAATCGGATTATTTTAATAGGAATAATACCAGCACTGATTCATTTTATTATGTACAATTTTTCACTTTCCAGTCCCATCGAGTGGAGGGTTCAGCATTCAGGGAGCCTCTGACGGTCATTCCAATGTTCAGGGTGCCAGCGACGGCCACTCCAATTACCAAGTTCAGTCTGCCTCTGCAGAGGGCGCAAACAGATATTTCCAGTCAGCGCCAGCTCCTCCTGCGTATAATATTCAACGTGCCACGGATGGGCACAGTCAGATTCAGGGCTCCTACGTTGGCTCTGGCGATGCGAAATCTCTTCAATATAATGATCCCAGTGGTAAATGATCGAATACATCTGTATTTTTAGTGTGAAGAACAAACAGCAAAGAAAGAGCCAAACAATATAAAATCTTACTGCCTGTTGCTGCATTTTTTCTAAATTGGCAATTTTTCAACCGGTAAATATAATTCTATGCTTTCAAAGAAAAATAAACCACTGTTCTGTTTCACCACTAGTCTGTGTATAAAATTAGTAAAGTACAGACACGGATAAACAAACACCTCACAGTATGTGAGTATAATGGTGATATGATCATAAATGGGAGATTCCTCGTGTAAAAATAAGTTCTACATACAGAATAAAATATTTTTAATTAATGGCTGATTGAAACACTCGAAAGATTTAAAAGAAGGAGGGTATCGAGGCTGGTCGTAAAATTATTGACTAACCAGCCATAGTTCGAATCTTATTTGCCCAATTCCTCTTGTTCCTAGGTTAGATATTGAAACCTAGTGTTTCATAACATAACAGATAAATGTCGAAAGTGACTATTCTAATCCAAAATATTGTTTTAAGAAATTTGACACTACTTTCTGGCCAACTCAATATTCTTTCATACTGTTGTCAATATAATAAATGAAAGATTTAAGGACCTGCAATGTACAGGGTGTTAATAAAAATGTGAGATACTTTCACAGGGGGAGAGGGATTCAACGTGTTCAACGAGTTATTGAAAATATAATCGAAAAACGCGTAAAATACGTGCTACTCAATTATGTTACTCGGACAGGCCATTACCCAGCTGAGAAATGGCCTCGACCGAAGGCCTATTTAGTTAAATTTACGGGTACATTTACCACTAAACGCTGCAAAAAAGCGGCATTTTTAGGATTTTCGTAAAAGAAAACTACAACACATAGCATAAACAATCAATTCGGGGTTGGTTAATACACATTTTAAATACGAACAAAATTTGTTTAAGCTATGAAAATGATTTGTGTCGTTAAAAAAAGCGGATATTTTGTTAACAGACCTATTTTTGGAACACTCGCGAAAGCAGGTACCAGTCAGTGAATTGTCATTATATTTCAATAAAGGTGCTTGATACGATAATTATCCTTATAAGTTTGAAGGAATTCTATGGTTTATAGATGAGTTTTTTTAATGTCACAGTGAATGCTGGATTGTGTAACTTATTAAAGAAAACAGCATAACAAAATTTGATTGACTTTTTACTCTTTTTACTCTTTGTGTTAATTTATTTTTATTCTTAATTTTCTTTTCCGAAAATTCCAAAAAAGCCTTTTTTAAAACGTTTACATGAGAGTGTACCCTTAATAGATGAAATAAAATGAAATGAATGAGACTAACTCCTGGAACAGTTGAAAAGCGCACCTTTCAAGTTGAACAATCCGTCGCGTCAGATGTATTTTACGCATATGCCGCTTGTATTTTCAAGAATTACTAACTTGGAAACGATGGTTCGAACGCAATTTCGTCATTCATAATTTTCGTCTTAGTTTGGTATGAAGTATATTGAAGAATCCATCTTCTGAAAGTTTTTTTTTAATTTTATCTCCACTTATAGTTACATTTTGCCCACTTGACATTAGAAATTATTTATATATTTTGTTACCCGCATACATACTCAATCCTTCTATTTAGATACTTTCTCAGACCATTAATTCCCACTCCTTTGTTCATGTTACTTTCATCATACACATATAAAAGTCTATGAGTAGTTTACATATTAAAGCTTAAATTCATAATTTGTTCATGGCATTGCATCGTTGAGCTTATACGTATAATTGTTATGTAACAAGATCTACTGGAGGTTTTCTTTTGAGTCTGCGGTTGATGGGTGTGTAACAGTCAGTTATCGTTGTATCGGTGTGGTTATCGATTCAACTTTCATATTTTCAGCTGTATTTCTATACTTTACTACTGAGAGTATTAATATTTAAGGATTTTCTAATATCTTTGTTAGTGTACCATGGAGCTGCTCTAATTAGCGTTATTATTTTCGTTTGTTCTATTTTGATTTTCTTCACCTTAGATTTTGATGCTGTAATCCAAAATGGTACTTCATATCTCCACAATGGTTTAACTTGCGAAAATGTGCCATCTTTTTAACACCCTGTCGTTCCATTGCAATTATCATGCTTGACATTTTGATATTGTTGGAAAGGTTTAAGAGTCAGTTGGAGATCGTACGATCGACAGCCACGACCAGGGTTGCAACCGGAACAACAATATGCGTACTCGGAAGTCACACCCAGTGCACCAAGAGCAGCGCCCCAGAGACAACGATCACGCGCCCGTCCGCAACAGCAACAGCAGCCGCAACCGCAACCGCAGCGGCAAGCACAAAGTCACGAACCCATTCTACCACCGGTACAACCATTCGAATCCGCATCGCCGGAGATCAAGCAACTTCTTCAGTTTCAAAAACAACTTCCTTACCTGAACATCATTCCCGAACCTTTTAGGTAATTTATACCTCGATATTTTTTATAATTAATGCACTGCCTTTCAGAACTATAAAACCACCCGAAAATCCTAGTTCTGACTGAACAGCCGTAAAACAAACAACAACGAATCTGTGATGTGCACTTTATAGTGCTTCTTTTTATAGTGAAATGATGCTTTTTAATCTGCAGTGATACACGATACAGTGATTCTTCGATGAATGCGACACGAGCAATTGCGTTATTCACACCACTGGGGGGGGGGGGTCCCTTCTGGAATCAATTAAAACAGAGTAAATAGAAGTTAACTAGAGGCTTGGCTTCGGGCACAAAACAAATGTATAAAGAGCAAAAAAACTTTCCGCCTTGACTTGAATGCTCCGAAGCGGACCCAAGTACGTCGCACTTATCGAGACATTACCGTATACAGTAAAGGACTCATGAGAGTTGGATAAGACGCTGGAAACTGTCAAGCGTATAATTTATTGCCCCCAAAAAAATAGATTTATTTTGAAGCGGACTCGAGTGTCAAACTCTCATGGAGCTTTAACTGTACTTGATTCAATTAAAGCTTAAGTGCAAAATACAGGAATTGAAAATTTCAAGAAGGTATATATATATTTATACTTACGACATTTATTGTATGTTTACAGTATGATTATTTTAAAATGAGTTTTGTGTTACTGATTATCATTATTTCTTTCTGCATTTCGTGGCTGACATATGTGAATCATGTGGATGTAATAGATTACTAGGTTGTTGCATTATAAATGTCGTTTTTTAGCGCATTTCATTTCAGCCATCTTAAACTTGTTAATTGTAGGATCAATATGCTTATAACTTGTTGTTGACAGTGTGTAGATTCAGATGGACCTCAGTTGGATTAAAGATCTCCTTTTCGTTCGTTTGTTCTAGACAATTCATTTCAGTGTGACAGAATAAAAATCCACTTCTTTGTTGTTTTTATGGACAACATGAAATACGTTATAGTACATATAGTTCTAGTCAATAATGACAAGGTCAATCTGATAATGCAACAGACCATTACTAACAATTCAAGTTTTTCGTACAAAACATTTGCGTGAACTTTCATTAAAAATTCCTACAACGTTTTCATAATAATGGTGCGATCAGGCTCTTAATGATATAATAGATAAACTGACCCTTTATATCCTAGTACGAACAACACATATAATCGATATAGTCAAGATATTATTATTAAAATGTTGATTCGAAATTTATTAAAAAAAAATAAATAAAAAGCGAACTGCGTATGAAGGCAAAAGTTATTAGAAAACAAAGTAAAAAGTGTGTATTATAATAGAGAATGTTATGACCCACAGAGTTAATAAATGCAAATCATTCATCTCAATATGTTACAAACCAGTTTTAACTAAGATTTTAATTATCTTTAATTTTTTGGGTTGAGCTACGAAACTACTGTAAGAAAAATTCTGACATCCGTAGATACGAGAATATAATAGGGGCACAGGGAAATCTGCCACAGCCTCAACAACAACAGTATGAAGATCAACAACAACAGTACGTTCCAGAACCACGACGTCCTCCTTCTCGTGGAAAAGCGCGTATTCCATCTAGGCAAAGACGACAGGCGCCTCAACACCAACCAGCCGAGCAACAACGCCATTACTCCACCAACTTGCCTCCTGACATTATCCAAATATTGAAATTCCAGCAGCAAACTCCATATATTAATGGAATTCCCGAACAGTTCAGGTAAATTTCATATTTTTTTGTTAATTTTCGAATAAGTTATCATTACCTGTAGTCACGAGAGTGAATTTCGGAATCGATTTTTTAAGGAAACTTATACGGATTGAATAACACTTGACTGTACATTATAATCTTTAATAATACCGAACATTCACTTTAACTGGATAAATATTGTTTGAATGAATACTAAAGATTACCTTTGGTCTACGATTTGTTGATATTGTGGTTGAGGTACCACAATATTATTACATAAGTATATTATACATCTTACAAGTTTCATTGTTACCCGACGAATTTCAAGTTTTTTCAAACCTTACATGTCATAATGCAATAAAATTAAATTTATTTTTCTTATATAGGTACACATATAATTATAACTAAATTATTTGGAATTTAATAAAAGCCATGGAGAATGATTGACATGAATATTCGAATTATAAGGTTCTACATGATGATTGTTTAACTTAATTATCTATCATTTGAGTATACATACTATGAATGACCTAATTATATGAATTATGTTGTCTCCCAACGGGTTCGGATAAATTCTGTGAAAAGAATTGTTACCATTAAGTAAGAACACAGCGAGCATTCGACGTCGACTGACATTAGTCACCCATAACGGCAAAAAGGTTTATCCATTTCAAATATTTATACATGCTACTTAAGAAGTATCTATCAATACACTTAGAGGTGTTGTCAGTCTACAATAACCTGTTGTAAATTATTCTATCGTTCAAATGTTTTCGTTATTGACAGTCCGTATAATCACCAGCCGAAAGTACAGTCGCTTCAGAAACTAAGAACTAGATCACAATCTGAAAACTCGGAAGTAAGACCTAGAAACAAGAATGTAACAAGAACGTTTTGTCCCACAGCAATACGACATTGTTTCTGAATCCAAAAAATTAACGAGACCGTTAACCCTAGAAATAAAATCTTAATATTTAAAATACTGTTTAATATTTTTGAACTATTTTTCTTTAATTCTTTTTTAAACACCTTAAGAAATAAAATCTGAACAGTGTGATTTCTGTTAAAAAAATAAAAGAAAGGTAAAGAAAAGCTGAATGTTCTGTGGCGGCAGTACCTATATTCGCCGTCAGAGGTCTACCGAGTTCACACCTTTCCCGCAACTACCTGAAGCCTTCCTCGTTCGTATATACATCGTATACGTCCTTAACCGACCATCGTATATCCCCGTGTCTAAGGCAAGGTCTGCTAGGTGACCTTACTGACGAGTCCACTAGAAGGCGCAGGACGCAACGGCTCCCTCTGTTTTCCTTCTCACATTTTCCAGTCTACAGATTGCCGCCAAAATTCTAATGTTTATTTTCACGTCTGTAGACAAGACTCAAATTTTGCGGGGTCGCCGGTAATCGCAGGGTGGCGTTCTAGGGTTAATTTATTTTCTGAAGAGACTGTACAAGATAGAGTTTCGTAAAATCCTGATGAAAATGAAATAACGGTAACAATTCGATTTTCCAAAATGAAGGTTCAACACGGATGCAGCCGTGAGGGAGCAGTTAGACGCTGTTCGTGCTCACTACCAAAAGTTAGCGACCTCGCCGGAATCCCAGGCGCCCAGACCCAGACACAGAAGGCAAGCGCAACATCCTCAGCAACAATATCAACCGCAACAACCACCGCCTGAACCCAGATTGCAATATTCGACCAATGTTCCAGGTTACATACAAGATCTGTTGAAGTATCAGTCTCAGCTCCCTTACACCATCTTGCCAAATTTGATTGGTACTCAGCGGCCTGAGAAACCGTACGTGCCTCAGCCTGTTCAGGCACCAGCGCCTGCGCCTCAAACTCAGTACCAAGTACAACCAAACGCGTACCAACAGCCAGCAAACGCGTATCAACAGCAAGGAAACGCGTACCAGCAACAAGCAAATGCGTACCAACAAGAAGCAAACGCGCAACAACAACAAGCAAACGCGTATCAACCGCAAGCAAACGCGTATCAACAACAAGCAAACGCGTACCAACCACAAGGGAAATCGTATCAAGGTCAAACAGAAGCGTACCAAGATCAAGAAAGATACAACCAGGTGTACCAGAGCGAAATACGGTACCCACAAACTCAAGGTCTGCCTGGCTACCAACAATCTCGAAACGGAATTCGTCCAGTCACTGAGAATCAATACTAAAGGCAATGGTTAATGTATCGATTATTCATTATGTTTTTCTAATTGGAAGTTGCAATGTCGTTAGCGACAAATTGGTTTGCAAAGACGGTGTAGCTTATGGAGAAAAATATTGTTGCAAAATGAATACACAGTTTTGATGAGGGTAAGGATTGTTGTTCCAATGATATATCGTATTGGAAGGAAATTATTTATGAATTTACTTCGTTGGAGGTAAATTTAATGCTTTATTAAATAACTGTGTAGAAATAAAGTACTTCGTCTTGTTAATTTATGTGTTAGTTCTCTAATTGCAGTTTTCTTCTGTAAGTTTTTAGTTTGAACGTTGTCGAATTTTAAGTACAGGGGAAGATGTGATTTTTATATTGCGACAATATTTTTATTATTGTGTGGTACGTTTCGGGTGACACAGAATCGTGAGAAAATTAACGCATTCGTTGTGAATAATTTTTATTTATTCACAATTGTTGTGAATAAACTTAATTGCTTTTTTATTCACGGATCGTCATCAAATATTTTAACTTAATATTTTGGATGAATGCAATTTTCGTCTAAAACCCATTGGTATTTACCTTGAGAAAGGACATTATTAGAAAAGTCAGCATTAGCAGTGTTCAAGTTATAAGACAGATTAAGAAAATTAAGAAGAACAGTAAGAGATAGGAATGTTTGCAAAAGAGAATAATTCCTTATCTATTTTTATGGAACGTTCGATTTTTTTTTATTAGTATCCGATATTTACTTTACCAAGTGATACACTTGTTTTTTGTTACGTAGCTGTGGTAACTGGAGGTGAAAAGACCATTTTTCTAATATTAGTTTGTGATTTTAGTAAAGGAACAAAACATTTCGGTAATTCTGAAATGTTAGGCGGTTTAGAGAATGTTAACTTTAATATCCAACGTTAGATCAGATATAAATAAGAATTTTCTTTTATAAATTTTATATCAGCCTTGCGGTAACTTTTACTTAACTCTTTATGTTATGACATTATAATTGGTAATATTTGTATATTCTTAATAGTAGTTTTGTAATTTTTTAACATTGCTTTCTTGTGAAATCGTGTATTTGATGACAAAATGATTATTGCATTTGTATACTTGAAATTTGGATAACGTTTCATTATTAAATATTGTGTAAATGGAACGCTTTAAAAGAAAACTATGTTTTGTTTGATATGTGGATCAGTACGTGGAAAGTTTCATTTATATCTCAATTGCTCCAAACGTTGTATCTATTTCAAAAAAGCTTCAGTTTTGAGTTTATTCCATTCGATTTTTGCATAATTTATTAATATGAAAATTGAATGCATTAAAACCTTTTTAGAAATTTTCATGTTCATAATTGTCAAAGTTTACCGAAACACTCGAGTGGAGTTAATAAAATAAAGAAAGTAAGTTACTAGGATGAAAATTATTTTGCGTTCTAAGATTATCAATGTGTCAAGGCGAAGTAAATGTCTTTGGCAATATGTATAACTTTTCTGAATGAATCATCGGAAAGAAAAATAGAAAAATATCAAGTTTCCTGTCGTAATTTTGTAAGTTGAATTATAGGTAAATGTAAGAATCAATATTTTGTAACTGTTTACCAATAAAAATAATGTCGGTGATACGTAAAATACCTTTATTATAATCGAATGTGACGAAGTTGAAAGATTAATTATAATGAAACAATAAACACGTTTAACGCGATGATCCACTTTCCCTCTAATAAGCTTTTCTCCTGCGTAACGACGAGTTAATCGTCGTAACGGTTTAATAGTTCAGAAAGTTGCTTTAATCGTTCTAACGGTTGGACTATTGAGAAGAGCGTATAGAAAATTACAGTTCGGCCAACATTGTAGTCGGTGAATACATTAATTAACGGATGAAATCGATGATTTCATGCAATATTAAATTTTCATGCGATGTAACATTAAGGACAACTGTGAATGGCTCGTATTTACGGGTACGATATTGCATACGCCGAGTGAATTGAAGCTTTTTATAGAATATAAAGTGGCCCGACTAAAACGGCCAAGTATTAATACGATCCAGTTAGGAATACGGAAGTGACCGGTGCATATGTTTCCCGCAACGATTGACTGTACCGTTACGTGACCAGAAATACGTGTTTTGTCCGTGTATAGGAATTCAGCCGTGATTTATATTTGTGTCGATATCAATCGTCGATCTATTAAACTAGATTTTCCTTATCAGGTCTGTGTTTAAACTTCCTTTCCTTTGCACCTGTTTCAGTTTTCTACTGCGATCTCTACTGAAGCACTTAGTAACGCCAAATAGGAATTAAGAAATTTTACAAAATTTTGTAAACTTGTACTAGGAAAAATGTTCGTAGAAAGAAAAATAAACACCTAATTTTATTTTATATTATCATTACATATTTAGATTGTTTAGTACTAGTTGCTTAAATAGATAAATAATATTACGTTTTTAAGAAATTTTCAATACTTTTATTATTGTGTTTGTTTAGAACACTAATATTCAAAGGTAAATTCTTGGAGGAGTTTTTAAATATTAATTGTAGAATAAAAATTACATACTTGATTTAGAAATTAAAAATAATATGTAACTTACATTGCACCACCATGTATCGTAATATTTAAATTAAAATTTTACGTGCAATTTAGTTCAATATCTAATATTGATTTATTTTCGATTTTTACTAATTACCGTAATAACTAATATATAATTCATTATTAGAGATATTAATCTACCATACATTCTTATGAATATTTTATCCACATGACAATTTTCTTACCTCCAATATAGTTTCAATGAGTCGTTCCTGAAGACCTTAGAATCATACAATTTTTATTTACATCGCAATGACTAGAACTGAAAGTTAAAAAGAGGTTTTATTAAATGATTGAAATAAAATGCAAAATAATATTACATATTGCATGATACCCACATTTCTTGGTTACTTTTGCAATCAATGAATATTATTGAACTACATAATATGTTACAATTGCTAGACGTTACATAATAACTGTATGAGCAGTCAATGAATTCTACTATAAATGAGGCGGCTTACGAAATCAGTTTCAGCAAAGGAACAGTCATTAAAATTCTGACCATTCAGTGAGTTGGAAATCTACTACAATTCTAAAGAATCTATTATGTGAAAAATTACTATAACTCTCATAATTATCAGTTCGTTATCGTTATTCAGGTTCATTTCACTATACGAGTACAGCTTTCATGGGGAAAAGTTAATCGAGCGACTTTCATGTAAGTGTAAATCAACTTCTGATATAATCCATATTCAGGAAAAGCCGTTCTCCTTTTTACACACCGTAACAACGATTTCGTTGGGAAAGTTCGTTCAACAGACGTAGATTTATTGCACCAAGACACTATCAGAGTTCAATATGCACGTTAATGTAGTTCTTCCTTAAAGAAAAAAAATTTAACCACCACAGCTTGCGGTAATCAGGTAAAATTGCGTGTTTGTCAGATTATTATTTGACCATCGATCATGTAAAATTGCGTATATTTTCCATATAGTTTAATATACCCAGTTAATAATTATATGATGTAATAAAGTTTAATATACCATAATTATATGGTGTAATGAATTCAGTTAAATTTCATAATAAAAATATTGAGGATATATTATAATTTTTGCAAATTTCTAAAAAATGGTGTTCAGATTCAAATGTAACATTTTTTATTAATAATTAAGCAAGTTTCAAAAATGGCGCGAAGTATGTTCGTTCTCTCATTCTTTTCTAGGATTTTTGTTTTTACATTTTGTTTTTGCTTATGTCTTTCTTAATGTAAACATATTTATATAGATGTCAAATCAAATAATTTTTTATATACTAATTTACAAGAGTATGAGATACACGGAAATATATTTCTTTTTTAAGTAACTTTGCACAGTTAAAATTAAAAATAAAAATGTTATTAAATTTGACAGTGGTTTTTAAGTCATTGGATTTACTGTAACCGTAAATGTTATAAACGCGTAAATATCTGTAATGTAATTATTATATAATATATTTGTATGAATATTAGCAATGTATTTTGTTTTTAATGATAATTTAAAAAAATATAGAAATGAGTGATATGTTCTCATATTCTAATAAACTAGATGAAACCTTCTGTAAATGAAACTTGCATTATCGAAAGAATCTTAAACTAGTATAGTTGCATATCTATAGTCAGACAAGTACCTACTTTCAAAAAACAGTAATGTTATGGAAATGATTTCGTAATATACTGCGTGAAGCAATATAAAACGCGAAAACTACGAACCCATAATCATTTCTTGCAAGTGACGTGTCAAGATCAGCGCGTAAAAAATTAAATGTCTTTTACACGTCATTTGCTACGACTTTCTCGTGCATATATGTATAGATTTTCATAGGTACCTACATTCGTAGTGGACACTGAAATTTAATGATAAATTATTCGTAACACTGCGAAATGCAAAGAATATTAAGTGTAACTTATAATACAAAATATTTGTAATTTCATTCAGAATTATATATTAATATTTCTTGCAATAAATTATAAAATTAATCATAGTCATAATAAGAATGTTATTTATTTATGTACATCTTCATTAAGAAAATTTCATATTTTTATAGTATTATTCAATTAACAATTTTTTGGAGATGTTATTTTCTTCTTAATAACCTTCATATACGAATACAATTTTAATAATTGCACGAACTAATTGAAATTAAATTTAGAAAACAGTTTTAATCCTAATTTCAATGTTCAATGATTCTGTGTATTTCTAAAAACTAATTTTTATCAGATTTTGAAATGGAGTTTTCTAAAGTTGATCTTGTAGTTTGGCTTAAAATTTTCAAGTGCAAATGTAAATACGGTTTTAACTAACTTTCATCACAAATCTTCATCGATTTTATTTTGTTATTATACAATGAGTAATAAGATATGTACACGTTTAAATTGATGTTGTGTTCTTTTTGTCGACGAGGGATTCATCAGAACAATGGTAAGAAGTTATGAAATATCAGAGGAATTAATTCAAATAACGCTGTAGAAATTATTTAATAATAACCCTTCCCATGATTATGTCGAATATACTTGTCATGAAAAGATGGCATTTGCATTTGCTATTTAAAATAAAATTTATATAAAACGAAAAACATATTCGTAATTTTAATACATTTTAGAATATTTTACGACAAAGAAAGGGAAACATGTAATGAAAAAAATAAATATGCAGCAGTATATGTACGAGGGCTGTTTGATAAGGCAGACTTTTTTTCGACAATATATAGATGGCACTCAAGTCGCAAGAGTACTTTTATTCTTTTATTAGAATTTCTTTCAATTTTACAGCAAATGTGTTTACTCTGCTTTTGTCGAGTATACTCGTCATACTTTTAAAATAATTAAGCACACAATTGCACATTTGAAAATGGAATAAAACACTTGAAAGGTTAATAAAGATTTTCTTCGATAAAACTGCCATTACCTTCGAAGATAGCCATACCTCGAACTACACCTGCTACTATTTAATGCCTCTTAAAAAGCACAGAAACTACTCTAACGTAACATGCAAATGGTGACCACTTTTAACAATATTCCTTGATTAAGATGTGATTAAATTAGTACACTGTAACGAGTCAGTAAACCCGTAATTTCCTATGCAACAATCCCATGTATCGTCGCTAATAACCATGTATATGTATACAGTTGTCACGGTGATCAAACTCTTAAGGGGTCACATGTGGTCCTGAGGAAGAAAAAAGCGATTTTTTGAGAGTTTTTCAGAGAAAAGAGTGTGCATTTATTTTTACGAAACCTTTTGCATTTAATGAAGGCACACTGACATCCAAATGTCGGAAAACTTTAGTTAATCTATTGGTTCGTCTAGTCTTTAATTTATATGTAGAAAAAAATTGTTTGCGATGAAATGGCGGAGGTGGAAAATTAAGTAACCAATTTTTATTTAAAAAAGACGGCCATTTATCGACCACAAAATAAAAACTAAGCTTTGATAAATGAAATCCTTTAAATGGAGACTAGATTTTTATATCTAAAATGAGCCTTCAAAATTTGGAACGTGTCCGTTTAGGAGTTTTTGATTAATCGTAGTTACCGGGTTTGAAAATGTCGTTTTGAGAAAAACGCATTTAATGATTCAAAATTCAATTTACCTGTAAACCAAATATTTTTTTTAATTTACACTGGGTTATCTATTCCAAGCCCATATAATAGACGTTCTGCTGCATTGGCCGCCACCAAAAAGTTAATTTGATGCTGTCGAGTTTTTAAAAACTTCTAACCGCAGAAAACTTAAGAAAAAAATCTAACATTATTTTCTCTTATTCATGCTTTGGAATGTCAGTGTATCGGCTGAAAATGTTAGGAGGGCGAAAAACTTCCCCGACCCAAGTGACCTGAAACCTGTTCAAAAGTAATTGGTTCCTTAAACCAACCGTGATATCAAAGCGAATTGTCGTGGTCCCGGGTTTTCCAGTGCAACTAGCTGGATCACTTCCTGGGTAACAGCGACTGAAATGTTGCATTCCGTGCATACGGGGCGCGTGTGTTACGTGACGAACGAGCCGGGGACCTGTACGATAGTAAGGAAAAAAAAAGGATCAGTCGAAACCGACCAACCGTGAAAGTTAGTGGTTCGCCGGACCATTTACCCTGGAAACGCGCGTCCATATAGAAGCGCGTCGCGACGCGGCCGCCAGTTTCGTCCAGCTACCATCTCGAAATCACCTACACCTTCACTATGAAGTTTCTCGTGAGTACAAGCCGATTTTCTATCTTTTAGCCTTTATTTCGAATTATTTCGTTGCTTTTACTATTCTAACCGTTCATTTGCCAATGTATAAGACTCCATCAAATTTATATTCAAAATCCACAAAATTTACATTTCAAATTCACAAATGTATCTCTTAAATTTATTTAATTCTTTATTATATTGAAAGTTATGTTAAATATAAAAAGTTGAGTACCAATCAGGTGATTTGGTACTAAAATTTTGAAAAATTAAGAAATAGAGTTAGTCACTTTGTTCACCTGTGAACGGATCATTTTTTTGTCAATTACAATTGCAGTTCTGAGTGGTATTAACTAGTTTTTATCTTACATATATTGATGTATATTGATTGGCAAATACTTTTGGCAAATTACCATAGCAAATACTCTTTTTATCGTGTGTTAGAGAATGTGTGAATATTTCTTGAGGTCATTTCTTGTACATTCTGTGATTGTCACGGTGTTATGTTCCTCAGTAAATTTTAATCTTAATTGAGATTGAGTGATATTGTGAAAAATAGATCTGTGTGATTGGACTTTGACCATTTGCGTGTGACAGTGAACAAGATATTGACAAATAGGTTCACCTTACCTGGACCTAAGTTAAATTTACTTTACAGTCACTCATTCAGTCAGGGAAGTTATTTAGTGGTATTAATAATTACTAAATAATATTATTGTATATCCTGTATACTACTTAATATTAATAATAAAGAAAATACATGACATTTTAATTCTTGACTACTTTATACATCTGTATTAATATACAGGGTGTTAATAAAAATGTGGGAGATTTTCACAGGGTCGATTCTACCTGCAAAACTAAGACAAAAATCAAGATTGAGGGAATTCCGTTCGACACTTTGTTTCCGAGATATTAATTGTTGAAAATACGGGCGAATTGTCTGTAAAATACGGCTGACACGGCGGGTTATTATACTTGAGAGGCACGCTCTTCAATTATTTCACGTGTTGGTGTAATTCATTTAATTGTATTTCATTCTAAATTTAACCAGGCCATCGTATCGGTTGATATCGTGTATTAGCTGAGAATCGACTATTATAGATAGTATAATCAATTGCGCCAGGTGTATGTATTTCACGGGTATTTTGCCTGTATTTTTAACAATTAATATTTTGAAAACAACGTCTCAAACGCAATTTCGTCATTCTTGATTTTTCATAGTTTTGCATGTAGAATCTGCCTTGTTAAAGTGTCCCACATTTTTATTAACACCCTGTATTTTTGGAGTAATATATAATTTCCGTCTCTTGACATATTAACAATCAGTTATGGTTTTTATCTGCTTTTTAAAATAGGATTTACTAAACATAAAGAATTTTTAATTATTGGCAAGGCGTTTTATTCACTTATACCTAACCTCGTTGTAGGTTAACTATACCTGCAGGCATAAACAGATATTAGACTTCATAGGTACCTACTTACTTACTTATTTACATACGACAGTACATATATCTAGACCCCAGAGCCAAACTGTATTAAGTCCATTTTTTTGAAAAATGACATTTTACATGTTTTCTGTATCAAATTCTTCACTCCTTCCAAAGGTAAAAATGATTTCGTTCCAAGTCGTTTAGTTTTTAATATAGTATTATGTTCATATTTTGTTCCGAGCCAAACAATGTAAAGTCCATCACATAGGGCACGTTCACCAATTCTACATATCCAGACTTTTCTTAAGTCCATTCAATCGTTCGAAGGTAGCGTTTTGTTTCTCCTTGAATTCTTACCCAAGCTTTCCAAAACGACAAGGTTTTTATAACTTTCATTTGCTCTTCTCTAAAGTTTGTAAGTGTTGTAGACTCTGGGATCGAGATATTTTATATTCCTCTACAACAAATTGGCTGTAGAAACAACTAAAATTACTCTACGATACTTATGCTGAAGACATTTTACTTAAATAACTGCATGAAAATTTATTTAAAACATTCAGAAGTGGTAAATCCTAACATTAATGGCAGTAATGACCGGTTGTCTATAAGAAATCATACTATGAGCTGGTAAGACAGTTGAAAGTTAAGCACTTAGCAATAATTTGTTCCCTACCAAAATTTATAACAACACATTTCTTCGAAATACACTATGACATATATGTATATTTAATTATCAGCACTTAAGTGGCTAAAATGATCTTGTTGTATACCATATTAGTGAAGAAATCTGATCGAAGAAATCCCATAAGAAATTGTATAGTTTCATGACTATTAAGAACTTCAGGGTACTTTTCATGATTTCCTGTAATAAGAGATTCGTGTTTGGTGTCGGTCAATGCGACACAAAACAATTGGAATTGAAAAAAAGAAGTAATTGTAATAATGTTACCTTATTAACGTAGTAGATCAAATAAAAGGTTTAATTACTTGTAGCCAGTAAATGGTCTAATTCATTTTTAAACAGAAAAATTCTAGTTACACGTACCTATGTCAGTTTCTTAAGGCTATTAAAGTTTCCTAAATTATCAAATTTGTAATCAAACGTTTGAAAACGTATGTGTTCCTTCCGATTTCTTTTAAACGTCTGATTACAAATTTAACAATTTAGGAAAGGTTTTAACTATTTCTACTACTAGGACTTACAAACACTGCAGACAATAAAACAGATTATTTTTATATATTATATCTATTTTAGTATCAGATTAATACAATAAACTATCAAATTAAATTATTCCCTCGCTTGTACAAATAAATTGTCACCTACTATATGTATTTCACGTGAACGGTACTATATTAACGGATAAAAAAACAAGCTTCCGCTGTCTCTTCTTCTACATAAATCTTGCAAAAATACGTGCAATACTAAAAAAGACCAAACAGTACCAATAACTGACTTTCTAGTTAAGAGGAAATGCATGGCGTCATACTGACCTTAATCGGTGGAAATCGTTCTGACCGACATTATTTCACATAAAATTTCTGTCTTCGATCGTCAATCTTAAACCTCATTGGTATTTGAAAGGTGTGTACCTATCGGATGCTTTCATCTTCTCGCTTCATGAGAACCAGGCGTGATGTCGTAGCTTTATCCATACGTGTGTATGCAATACGCAGTAGTGTGCATCGTGAGAAATCGGCAAAGTGCATTACCTAGCTTTCTCAATCGAGATCGATTCTTTTTACTGCCACCTGGAAATATGAGGCACACGCGAACATTTGTTCATATCTTATAAAACTCTGTATTGGTAGAAATGATAGTCCCGAGATAAAACGAAATAGAAACAAAGTGGGCCAAGTTAGAGAGTGAACTTTTATGATCTCGCGTTATTAATTTTTCTGTTTGTCAATATTCATTCCATGACGGGAAATAGAAACTTCGAGAGAGTTCACACTACACACATTTTCTTATATAGGGTAGTGGAGTTTAATCTCTTAAACATTTTATAGTCAAATAATAAATATCTACTGCTTTTATGGAGTACAATTATGTAGTAGACTGCGTAATAATTATAAGAATAATAGTTTCAATTCTTGGCTGCGGAAAAATACTTTGAAAAGAATTTACAGTGATAGGTACATGTGGATACTACATTTTTTTTATAACATTATGGTTTTTATTACAAATACTAGAATCTTCTTATGAATACGTGAACTTATGAAATATTACTGAATGGTAATCACCAGACCTTTTAATCAATCTGATTAACAATTTTACTATTTCGTTACTAGATTAGTTAATGATTTTAACTAATATTTGAAATTATGAATGAATTCCAGGTTTCAATATTATCTGTGGTGCTAATTGGTGCCACTACAGGTGTATTTGGTGACCTCTTGGGACAAGAACTCCAAAGCATTGGTAAAACATATTTCGTCACAGTATTCCTAAATTTAAGTATAATACTTCTAAATATTTCTTGAAGTTAAAATTATCCTGTCAAATTTATTATAATCTGTGTTTAACATTAATTAATGAATAACATGCAGCTCTTCTTTAATTAAATTCTATATTACTTTCAATACGCATATTAAAAATATTGTTAGTTACTGTCGTTTGTTTACATAAAATTTAGATTATAAAGGAATGAACAGGATACAGTTGAGAGAGATAAAATAATTAGTTAATACACCGAGAATATTTCTGTATAATCACATTTTTCTGAGTATCTTACATTGATATTGCAAATAAACTCATGTAAATTGAAAACTTCTCTAAATTATTGTTGAGCCTGTTATTTTCGTATGTTACATACATATCTGCATGTTCTAAACAAACTAGGGGTGTTTATGCAGATTCACAGTTGTAAAACAGTCGTGAAAGTTGGACAAAATTGTATGCCATGCAGTAACGGGTTTAATATATTTAATAATATATACACAGCATTAAACTTTATTAAAATGCCTCTATTTGTAACGTTTTATATTTCAGAAAATCCTCTAAATGCATAGACATTTGTAGTTTAGTTATAATTGTATAAAATCCACAGCCTATTAATCAATCTTAGTATTTATTAATTTTTTAAGTAACTAGTGTTAAAAAAATCTTTGGTTCACGCCACATGTCAATCAACAATCAACGAGTTCATTTTAACGCTTTGATTGTCAAACGAGCATCCATAAGACTTCCAGTGTGCTAAAATCTTTTTCAAAAACAAGATTAAACTTTTTTACAAATTCCGATCTGCCATAGTCACTATTCTTTAAACTTTCATGAATCTCGTGGACCCATACTGGGTTCCACAAAAACAGATACTTGTTCTGAGCAGCTTGTCCCTATGATCTTCCTTAAAGTGGCGGGATCTTCACGAGCTCTGCTAGGGGTACGTTGTAGGGGATGTGTACAGTGGTGACAGAGCCAATGAATTCATGACAACCAGCGTCCACTGCGGAGAAACTACGAAAACTGATCGACAATTAAGTACCTTCTCTCGTGGAATGGAGTATAAGTTAAATGTGTTTCACGTCTCGTTTCGTTACAGACTAATTTTCACCACCAGACGTAAGAATAGTATCATCTATTTGCGTGTAACATGGCAGTCGAAAGTGTTATATCATCAATTAAGCAGTTACAAATTTTTTAATTAGCCCCTTTAAATTTCAGACCATGTTCGTGCGAAAAGGCAACTTCAAAACTACGCTCAAAATTACGCTCAACTGAACCACGGACCGTCTAATATACAGCAACTGTTGCACGCTCAAAATTCACGTGCTCCTCTGGTGAATATTCCACCACAACCAATTCCGAAGCTAGGACCGTCCCAGCCCATCAGGCCCCAGACCATACCTCAGTCGCAGGTCTCTCAGTACCAACCGCAAGTTACTGTCGGGAATGCACCCCAGCAGCCGATTTACAAAAAGCCAATCCTCCCTCAGCAACCGCAATACCGTCCCCACCCTGCTAATTACGCTCAGCGGCCAGCACAACCGAACTACAATGTGCCGCAGCAGCCGCAATACTCTTCTAAGTTGCCGCCTCATATTCAACAATTGTTGCAGTTCCAAAGAAGCTTGGGCGAAGGCACCCCTAACAGAGTGTAGCCGAGAAATTATCATGGTGTGACGTTTTGATGAGAAAGAATTTGATAAAATTTTCGAAAGCATATTGGGATTGAAGCTTTACTGGTAATAATAAGGAGTTGGAGCTTTGTTCGTAATAAGAAGAAATTCAAGCTTTATTGATTAAAGTAAAATTGGTCTAGTTTTAGTACATATTTGAATCTATGTGCACCAATTCCAGCGTGTTGGAATAGTTTGTTGATACAAAAAAATATTATTTAATTATTAAAGTCGATGCATGATGTTCTTGAAACGAAATTCCTTACCTCGCTGTAATTGGTGATTTAATCGAGCTATGTTTGCAGATGTTCGTTAGAAAAGTCGTTATGCTCATCATTTTGATTCCTTGTACTTTCATTGTTTGTCACTTATCATTGTATGTTTACCTTTGTTAAAGTAAAATCGATTTTATAACAGCGAATACTCCTTACAACTTGTACTTACTACTTACCTGTTAGTAAGTTCGTCATCGATCTCGAATTTGGAGTTTAAAAATGTAGAACATCTTTTTTATGAATTTCGCAGAACTTTATGCGTCAGAAATTTCATATAAGATATCTGTATAAACCTACGTTGTAGAAAATTGTTTTTTATAGATTTAACAAATGCTCGGTTGGGATTTCATGTTAGTTAAGAAGAAGTGTAATCATTGAAGGGTGCGATTTATACTGTTATTTATAAACGAGAAAATAGATTGAAATGGGTATTTATGTAATAATCATAATTGCTGCTAGAAAAATGTGAATACACTATTGTTCACCTTATAAATGTCTACTGTTTTTATTTTCACAACCACGAAAGCATTTCCATTTAGATACCTTACTTGCATAATAAAATTATTTTCACTATATAAATTTCACTATTCGTAAATAATTATCTTCATAAAATTCAAATATGTAACTGTGTCCCTATTCATGAATATGTATTTATATCTACAACTAGAACCTATTTAGGGGTAAATCCAGAATTGAATAAGAATAAAACCAGTTTATGTGAATCTATAGCCTATTCTATAATCTACTCAGTGGCCTATTTTTGCTAGTTATAAATTCAAAATGAGTTCCTTGGTATAATTAATATCGTCTCCGGAGTTCATACATCAAATGGGCGTTCAAATCATTAAAGCCAACTTCATAAATCGACGTTTGTAACTGTTCTTGCCATAATTATACAGGTTAGGTTTAATTTGTTTGTATCTTTTTTAGTGGATAATTGTTAATTGTAAATTATCCAGTGTAAAAATCCGTAGTATAAAAAAATGTTGATATAAAGACGAACAGAAAAAAACAGTAATGCAATGACACGATGGCCAAGTCGTACTCAAACGTACCCTATCCGATTAATCTTCAAATTCGATTTTCTCAAAAACGAAACTTCAAAGGAAAAAATTTTATATCAAAATTCTTTCTCATTTTTTCATGTAACATAACTCACTTTCTGATTGTACTACGATTTCCGACCCTTCCTGCATCTGGACATCAGACAATGAAACGTTAAGTTTCTTTGCAAATAATGCTTATTGGCAAAAACGCTTGGATATGCGTCTGCTTAATTTTGCTCTAGATTTACCAGAAAAAGGTTGATTAAATTCGATGACGCCACAGCTATGACCACTTCTTGTGGGTGTATTGTAACGTAGTTTGAAATTTAATTTAACTCTACGTTAGTACCTTTCAATACCCCATATTCAAAATTTCTTTTTAAAAGAAGTAAACGGTTTTTTTACATTCATATATTGCTCCAAAATATGCCTCATTTCATTCTGGAACATATTAACCTTGCTATTCTTCTCGGGTCTATATGTATTACCCGAAATGAAGATACTATTTCAATAGATTTCTAATACAGTATTCCAATTCGTACAATTTAAGGAATTTACAAATATTTACAAATATTTTGATTACACAAGGACACAACTATATAGTAGGAATACGAATACCTTTTGTGAGCTTCATTTATATTACTATGAATTTATATGTATACTATATTACTATGCGTTTTTATTTAAATTACAGTGAATTGTTATTTTTCAATAAACGACGCATCGTTTAAAAGCTTCGTTATTGCACCAGAATCCATATTGATAAACATTTCAGAATATATATTGTTAAAGAATTATTAGTAGAAACAAGTATTTTTAGTATCTATTTTTACCAATTTTAGCATTATCTTCTTCTTGTTAACGTTTTGTAGCAGTGTAAAAATTGCAAAATAAAGATCAATTTAAATAATTATGAACACAATTTATTATAATACAATTTATTACCTAACATAACAATTAAAAAATAATATAAAGTCATGGCAGTACATGGCATGAATTAAGAAATAACAATATAGAAAAATAAAGAATTGTAAAATGAAAATAAAAATAAATTATAACATTAATTTAAAATTTATTAAAATTAAGCATAGAACATGTTTCTACATGCGACTCTTCTAAATTAGTGCGACGATCAGTTACGACTAAACTGTATTTATTAAAAAATCTTTCTCCGTTCACACTATTTACAGGACACCAAATTGATTTTATAGCAGCACAACCAAACTCCTCATGTCTAATTTGTGTTGTCATTAATAATTGTAGTACATCGGGTTTAAACCACTTTTTATATTTGCTGCAAGTTGTTGAAAAAATGTTCATACCCTGCTAAGCATTGTGTATATTTTTTCTCACAAGCATATATATTTCTTTTAAAAATGAACTAATTGTAAATTGTGCTATGATTACAGAATCAATTCGCATATTTTACGAATTTCTTATTTTTTAGCATCTATTCTAAATGTTAGCATTTAATTAACATTTATCGCGAAATCCTAAAAATACGTATCTCTAATTAATTATTAGTCATTCGAATTCAAGAACTGCGAGGGTACGAATACATCTGCGACTCACTGTATGGGGCGCTGGTAGCGAACGTGTTAAATAATATTGTAACGTGTATTTGTAACGTAACCACCTTCATTCTCAGAATCCTTCAAATCTTCCTTACCACTCTTCGTAACCTATCCCCGACAAAATGCATTGTCGATCGAAGAACAATCTTCAACATTGGTAAAGATACTCGATTACCCATCCGGAACGAAGGGGTTCAAGGCAGCCCGGGCATTACGTCAAATTACGTCGTTAAACGCGCCGCGGCGCATTAAGCGCATTCAATTCGTCACTCGAGAAATCAAGGTATCATCGCACCGATGAATCCGCACAAGGGGCGTTTCTGCCGTTCCGGGGTCGTGGCGGGACAGACAGCCGATCTCTACCTCCCCCTTGTCGCCACCGCGACAATCCACGCGTTGCAGTCTCCGAGCATAGAACAGCCCTAAACTGCGCCCGTACCGCAGTCACACCACCCCGCCCCGAGTTTTACCTCTGTGCGTGCCTTGAATACATCGCTCCCCTCGGATGGACTCACCGACAAACAGGGAAGAGGATTAGCGAGTCCATTAAAGTCGCGGACTCTATTATCCAGAGGGCACGGCCACGGTGACATCAACCGACTGTCAGTGGCGTAGGAACGGGGCTTGTTTTCTGGCAAACATGATTTTTTTTTCTTTCTTCAGGGTATGATGTTTTTATTTATGCCACGCGATGTGTATGTTTTTTATTGAATAAGGCATATCGCTGAATTTGTTGTGACAAGGACATAACTCAAAATTTGCAGTTTTCGAGTTATTAGTATAGATCAGGGGTCGGAAACTGCGGCTCGCGAGCCAAGTGCGGCTCTTTGGGTACTTACATGCAGAGATGGGCAAATTCATTATCTAGATAAAAAGTTTCGAATAACGAACAAAAGATAAAAAAAGTATTTCGTCATTTTTAATTGTTTGAACGTGGAATTTTCAATTTTTATA